>NC_072410.2:115367348-115670378 GCF_028858775.2 Pan troglodytes
AGCAGGGGAACCTGAGGCTTTCTGGGGCAGAGCTGTGACTGTAGACAATAATGGCAATTGCTAAAATTGTTGCCTCTGTGGTTTTTTGAACCTGAATGTTGCTGTTGCCACTGCTGATGTCATTGCTGAAGGAACACAATCTCCCCTCCCCGGGCTTCTTTGCTTTGCTATGTCTTGATTTAAATTCCTAGGTGCTTGCATCTGATCTACCACTCTTGCAAGAACGGAGTCTGGGAAAGTGAGTATTTGACTTCTCACTTTCTGTAGAAGGAGGCCAACTCTGCTTTCAGAACAGCTTCATGTGGTAGGGAATTTCGCAACTAAGAAAAGAATTAAGAAACAAATCAACAAACAACAAAACTTCACTATGTCCACAAGAATCTATTACTTTCTGCAGTATCATATGGCCTAAATATATTATGTAAATGTTGCTATACAGAATAAAAAAAGAATAAATAGAAATAATCCCCAGGTGGTGGAGGTTAGGAACAGATTGTTTAGAAATATAAGTTTGTGTTGAGATTAAGAACAGGTTAGATTCAGACAAACAAGGACAGAGGAAGTCCAGACTTCCAAGGTGGGACAAATTGTATGGACAATGGTTTTACATTTTAAAATATGAAAGTATATTCTTAAATAAGCAAAATCATTGTCTGAAACAGAACACTAAAGCGAAACATATAGAGAGTAAATCTGGAAAGGTAATGTGTATCCTAGTTATGTGATACCTTTAATTTTATATTAAGGACTAAAGGAGATTTCAAGGATTTCAACTGGGAGATGATCTAGAGGGATAGTTATTAGACAACATGGAGCCCACCCTGAGACAGATCAGCAGACTCTCTGATGACCTGCAGGTGACTTGGGGAAGAGAGACAGCAGATGAGGCACTTAAACATCTGAACTTTGAAAATGACTTTGCAGTGATATAAAGAATTTACCATCAAAGGCAATTTGTTATATACCCTTATGGGAATGTCAATCACCTTGAAAATAATCAGCAGAAATAGAATGCCCCCAAAAGCTTCTTTTGTCTGGCTTCTGTTCATCATAGTATAAACTATTAGAGTATCTTTTCATTTAACTTTTATTTTAGATTCAGGGGTACATGTGCAGGTTTTTTATATAGGTAAATTTCCTGTGGCAGGGAGTTGGCGTTCAGAATATTTTGTTACCCAGGTAATCAGCATAGTACCTAGTAGGTAGTTTTTTTATCCTTACCCTGTCCTTATTGTAATTTTACCTCTTTTGAATATAGTATACAGATTACAGATTGCAGGCAGGCTGCATTGTACACCGGCATCTCTGTTCCATTAGTCATATATCTTAATAAGGACATAAATATATTTTAAATGGTCATTTGTATCAATCCTGGAATTTAAATATCCATCATCTGGTGAATGGATAAACAAATTATGGTTTACCTATGAAACGGAATACAACTTAGCAATAAAATGAAGCAAACTACAGACACATGCAACAATATGAAGAAATCTCAAAGAAAATGTTAAACAAAAGAATGCAGAAACTTAAGGCTGTATACTGTATGATTCCATTCAGATGGCTTCTTGTCAAAGGCAAGTCCTAGGAAGTTCATCTTTACTGCTTTTGGTACTAAGACAATAATAGCCATATCATATATATACATATATATATATATTTTGTTGTTGTTGTTGTTTTGTTTTGTTTTTTTGAGACGGAGTCTTGCTCTGTCGCCCAGGCTGGAGTGCAGTGGCGCAGTCTCGACTCACTGCAAGCTCCGCCTCCTGGGTTCACGCCATTCTCCTGCCTCGGCCTCACTAGTAGCTGGGCCTACAGGCACCCGCCATCACGCCTGGCTAATTTTTTGTATTTTTAGTTGAGACTGTGTTTCACCGTGTCTCCATCTCCTGACCTCGTGATCCGCCCACCTCAGCCTCCCAAGTATATATACATGTGTATATATACATGTAAATGTGTATACATATATGTATATATCACTTACACACATATACATGTATATATATTTATTTATATTGGAAGAGTATGTGTACAATTAATATTAGTTCTTTCTTAACCATTTGCCAGTAAAGCCATTCAGTCCCGGAGATTTCTTTGTATGAAGCTTTTAAAATGTGACTTCAAATTCTTATTAGACATGAGATTATTTAGGTTTTCTATCTCGTTGTGAGTGAGATTTGGTAGCTTGTATCTTTCAAGGAATTTGTCTCTTAAATCTGTTTTATCTTAAAGTTTTGCATACAATTATCTCATCATCCTGGCCAGGCGTGGTGACTCACGCCTGTAATCCTAGCACTTTGGGAAGGAGGCTGAGGCGGGAAGATCACGAGGTCAGGAGATCGAGACCATCCTGGTTAACATGGTGAAACCCCATCTCTACCAAAAAAATACAAAAAATTAGCAGGGTGTGGTGGCAGGTGCCTTTAGTCCCAGGTACTGGGGAGGCTGAGGCAGGAGAATGGCATGAATCGGGGAGACAGAGCTTGCAGTGAGCCGAGATCCTGCCACTCCACTCCAGCCTGAGCAACAGAGTGATACTCCATCTCAAAAAAAAAAAAAATTATCTTATCATCTTTTAATAGCCACAGGAACTATGGTTATGTTCATTCTTTCGTTCCTGACACTGGTAAATTGCGTGTCCTCTTTTTGTTTGCTTCATCAGTAAACTAAAGGTTTAACAATTTTATGAATATTTTAAATGAGTAGTTTTTTTGTTTCCTTGATTTTTCTCTATTATTTTGCTGGTTTTAGTCTTATTGATTTCTGCTCTGACCTTTATAATATTTGTTTCCTTACTTGATTTGGGCTTACTTTTATTTTTCCAAAAAATGTCTAATGTGGAAGATATGTAATTATTTAAGAATATACTATTTTTTCTGTTTTATGTGAACATTCAATACTATAAATTTTCCTCAAAATGCTGAATTAGCTACATCCTAAGCATGTTGTTTCTATATAATTATCAAAATTTGATAAAGTATAACATCCTGGAGATTATAAGATAACTTCATATTTATTTCAATTTGAGATATCAAAGTAACTATATACAGGTTCACATAATTTTTATGACAGATTGTATTCTCCAAAGATGGTTGCAACTACATTCTCCTTCTCCCATATTCTTCTACAAGGTGACTGACATTGACTTCATTCATTAATAGATGGAGTCAAATTACCCTCCTTATAAATGTAGATGAATTCGTAATTAGAGTATCATAGAAATGACTTTTTATGATGTCTCGGTTTGGTTTATAAAATGTGATGCAACTTCTCTCCTGTTCACTGAAACACCCATATTTGAATACCTGACTTACCATGTAAATAATTTAACTTCTATAAAGTGGCTATGTTGTGAGAAAGCCAAGAATCATGGTGAAGCCACATGTATGTACTTAATCATATAGTATGTAGCCATTTTGGTTGGCTTTTTTCACTTAATACTATGCATTTAATTTTCCCCCATGTCTTCATAATTTGATAGTGCCTTTCTTTTTAGTGTTGAATAATATGCCATTGCCTGGATGTATCACAATGATACACAATGGACATTTATTTGTCTGTTCACCTACCGAAGGACACTTTGATGGTTTTCAAGTTTTAGCAATTATAAATAAAATTGCCATAAATATTATGTGCAATTTTTTTTGCATGGACAAAATGGCTGAACTCATTCATCAATACCAAGGAGCATGATTGCTGGATTATATGGTAAGAGTATGGTCAGCTTGGTAAGAAACTGTCAAACCGTCTTTCGTATAATCGTGCCCTTTTGCATTCCTGGCAATGCTGAATGAGGTTCTTGTTTGTTTGCATTCTGAGTAGCATTTGATGTTGTTGGTGTTCTGGATTTCAGCCATTTTAATAGGTATGTCATGGTATCTCATTGTCATTTCAATTTGCATTTCGCTAATGACATATGATAGGAAACACCTTTTTTAATGCCTATTTGCTACCTGTGTATCTTCTTTGGAGAGGTGTTTGTTGGCTTGTCTATTTCTTCTCTTGACAGTGTCTTTCACTGAGCAGACATTTTAGATTTTTTGTTTGTTTTTTAACATGGAGTCTCACTCTGTCACCCAGGCTGGAGTGCAGTGGCTCACTGCAACCTCTGCCTCCTGGGTTCAAGTGATTCTCCTACCTCAGCCTCCCGAGTAGCTGGGATTACTGGTGCGTGCCACCATGCCCTGCTAATTTTTATGTTTTTAGTGGAGGTGGGGTTTCACCATGTTGGCCAGGCTGGTCTCGAATTCCTGACCTCAAGTGATCTGCCTGCCTCAGCCTCCCAAAGTGCTGGGATTACAGGAGTGAGACATTTTTAATTTTAATGAAGTTCAGCTTATCAGTTATTTATTTAATGGATAGTGCCTTTGGTGTTATATCTAAAAAGTTAACACTCAGCCCAAAGTCATCTAGATTTTATTTTCTGTTAATTTTTAGGACTTTTATAGTTTTGAGTTTTACATTCAGGCCTACAATCCATTATGAATAAATTTCTTGGTTGAAGTCAAATTGTGAAAATAATTTACCAATGCACAGGCAAACCAATATTTTCCTAATGGTCCCAAAGTAAACGTAATCTCTAAAGTAAATAAGAACTTCCAGTTAGTCACAGTGTAGTTACTAGTATTGATCCACATACTGGTTAGCCCTGAGTAACTCTGAACTTACAAATAAAAGTATTTTTATACAGCAATGATTTTATGCAGCATTCATTTAAGAAATATTTACTAAGTTTGTTCCCTGTGCAAGAGCCCTGGAGTCTCATTTTCTAGGCCCTGGAGATATAGCAGCCCACTAAACAAACAAAAATTGCTATCCTCAGGGAGCCTATATTCTAATGGGATGGAACATACCATAGAAAAAATAAATAAAATGACTATAATAAATATTAGGCACTGGTAAATGCTACAGAGATACAAAATATAGGAAAGAAGAAGAGCTCATTTGGTTGTGAGTTTGCGATTTTTAATATGGTTAGATAAAAGTCATGGATAAGATGACATCTGAGAAAAGATCTAAGCAAATAAAGAAGAAAGTCATGTAGATATCTGGAAGAAGAGCATGGGAGAAGGTAGGCAAAAGCTAAATCAGAGACCCAATGGGGAGCAGAGATCATGCAGGACTTCGCAGACTTTTGCTCCGAGTGAGAGAAAGTCACAGAGAATAAAGGAGAAGTAAGTATGGAGGCTATAGAAATAAATGGAAGGGCTCTATAAAATGTTCTGTTTTCTTATAGTTTGAAAAGTACTCAAGAAAATCTTTAAGACTCCAAAAGCAAGAACTGTGTCTACTCTAAATACTTCTTGGCTAGAACATTAATGTTTGCAACATATTTATTTGTGAAGATAAACCTCAATGTTGAAAGGATAAGACAAAAAAATTAAATTTCTATATCATCTGAAGAAGTTGTAGTTATTATACATGGAGAATAATCTTTGGTTAGAGAAAAGATATTCTCTTTCTTCCAGAAAAGAAGATGGGATTTGTTTAATTCCCTACAATTCCAATGACAATAGAGAATACCAAAAAATAATTAAAATAACATAATTATTTTCAGAGAAATGTTGAAGTTGGAGCTCTGACACTTAGGAACTGTTTGGCCTTGGGCAATTTATCTCACCTCTCAAGGCCTCTGTTTCCTCCTCTAAAGTGGAAATCCTAATAGTGCAAACTTCTTAGATATAGCAGGGTTAAATTAAGTTAGGTAATATATATAAACATTCAGAAAATCATCTCTTAAACATTAAGGGTTTGGCTATGTTATTATTAATGTCAATGCTGTTATTATCATCTTAGGAAACAGAAACTGGGCTGATACATTCAGCTTTAAGGTTCAGGACATGGTCAACACAATGCCATTTGCTATGTACATTATCTAATCATTGTTGTTAGCTGTTATTTTTATCATAAAAACTCTGTATATACATTCTGCTAATACATCTATTTGTATTACATTGCATAAACATAATCTGAAAGTTTATTATTGCATAGTTAATACAGGCTCACCATCAAAGATAAGTGAAGTTATTTTAAAAGATAGAAATTAAACAATCTCTAGATCACTCACATGCATAGTAAACTACGATTGTTTTTCAGTTTGACCAAACTTAGTTTCTGATGTATCAACTCATTTTATTTTTACACTTAGAAGTTCTTTGCAACTTCTCAAATATCTTCTTTATTTTACAGATAGTCTCAAGTGAACAAATACACTCCTAATTTTTTTCTAGGAAAGGTCTAAAAGAAAAGCTGTTTCAGACAATTAGTATAAAAAAATACACATCCTCTAGGTCTTCCCAAGTCATCTTTGCATAGAAACTTTAATCTTATGCTTAAAACGAATACTCTAGGAGTAATAGTCAAATTGGAAAATAAGCATATGAGATACATTCACAGTAAATATTGCTCTATTATTTTAGGCATAAATACAAAATTGAGTGACATGTTTTCAAACACATACCCAAAACTACATGTCTCTGTATGTATGTGTGTGTACACACACACAAACACCCACAAACACATATATATAAATACACTCACATGTATGAGGGGAGAGAGAGAGACTCCCTTTTGGTGTACTCACTCTCAGACTACTCAGCTCAGTAAATATTTATGGTGTGCATCCTCTGTACTTGTCAATCTGCTAGACATTGGGAATACATAGGAGTGAAAAAATGGTCCTTGTCGTGAAATACAGTTAAATGACACATAAATAAATGGGTCTAACACGATGTAATCTTGTGTCAAATAATGACGGTATTCATAAAGACATGAGGAAAAAAATGAGTAAGCTATATAAGTTCCCATCCTAAGAAAAGGAAAATAAGAAATGCTGAGCAAATCACCGGAGATTTAAGTCCCACCTTAAATTATTCATTAAAATATAATAGGAAAAAGAATGGGTTAAGGAATTCCAGAAAGAAGGAACAACATTAACGAAGACTAAACATATGAAATACATCAAGCATTGGGAGGTATTCTATTCTAATGATGCTGCCTCTGCTTTAAAAGAAATTAATCTTTGAGAATTGTCCATAGACAATGATGACAAAGTGTAAGAAATTATCGAGAGTAGATTTCATTTGGGAAAAGTAAAACCATTCAAATGGGTAAGTTCAACGTGAATAGAAATCTATAAAATACTAAATGGTTGGAGAATAAATATGGGCTATCTTCCCCATTTATTGATTCAACCAGGTTTGAGCAAAGCACTGGACGATGTCAGTGGAAAGAGGGCCCACCCACCCAAGGTGACAGAGCACTGTTCAGGGAGGAGGTGGTATTTGAGCTGCACATTGAAGGGTGAGTTCCGCAGATGGAGACGGGGTGTTGATGCACCTCAACATGAGTATTGCCGTTCAAAATTTTTGCTTGAAGAGCTCAGCATTTGTTCTTGTGGTGCTGCCATTATCCCCATATGAAATGATCTTCAAAAGTCAGATAAGCCACTCAGGATGATCCTTCTCATGTTTGTGGTCACTGTTTATGTAACTCTGCAGATTCCCATTCAAATGAGATCTCAGTGCAGGGCCCAATACAATTGAATAAATTTGTACTAAATATGGTAACAAATCAAACTAACTACAAACACACACACATTGAGAGAGAGAGATAAAGGGAGAGTGAGAAGGAAGTATTTCCCTGGGTTGTGATTTTGCAGCCACCAAAGGTCCATTCATTTGCTGTTAATATTCACCTGGCACTTAATTTGGTTTGTCTAGATCCTCCTGATATGGGCTGTAACATGTCGGGGAATATTGGCCCAAATCTCACCCCATTCTACCTTTGCCCAGATTAACAGGCTGACCTGGACTAAATTAAATTGCTGTGGCATACCCCACAGGAGGGCTGGCTATGAGGCAGACTGAGGTAAGTAACCACGTGGTGCCCAGTATATACTACTGTTACCAGGTCAGAGCACATGAAGGGTGGTCCCAGGCCAAGCAGCAGCTGAACAAAACATGACCTCCCTGGTTGGAAAGCACATTTACAAAGGTGAGTGCGCATCACACAGTAAATACATCAGTTATACCATAGACATTAGAGATTTAAAACAACACCAAGTCCCTGAGGCTTCATAGAGGAATGGTTCTTACATAGTCTAGCGGTCTGGCCAAGTTTTGGACCAAGGCAATTTTTCTTTTCTTTTCTTTTCTTCCTTCTTTTTCTCTTTTCTTTCCTTTCCTTTTCTTTCCTTCCTTCCTTCCTTCTTTTCTCTTTCCTTCCCTCCGTCCCTCCCTCCCTCCCATCCTCCCTCCCTTCCTTCCTTCCTTTCTCCTTCCTTCCCTCCCTCCTTCCTTCCTTTCTCTTTCCTTCCCTCCCTCCTTCCTCTCTTCCTTTCTCTTTCCTTCCCTCCCTCCTTCCTTCCTTCCTTTCTCTTTCCTTCCCTCCCTCCTTCCTCTCTTCCTTTCTCTTTCCTTCCCTCCCTCCTTCCTCCCTTCCTTTCTCTTTCCTTCCCTCCCTCCTTCCTTCCTTCTTTTCTCTTTCCTTCCCTCCGTCCCTCCCTCCCTCCCATCCTCCCTCCCTTCCTTCCTTCCTTTCTCCTTCCTTCCCTCCCTCCTTCCTTCCTTCCTTTCTCTTTCCTTCCCTCCCTCCTTCCTTCCTTCCTTTCTCTTTCCTTCCCTCCCTCCTTCCTTCCTTCCTTTCTCTTTCCTTCCCTCCCTCCTTCCTCTCTTCCTTTCTCTTTCCTTCCCTCCCTCCTTCCTCCCTTCCTTTCTCTTTCCTTCCCTCCCTCCTTCCTTCCTTCTTTTCTCTTTCCTTCCCTCCGTCCCTCCCTCCCTCCCATCCTCCCTCCCTTCCTTCCTTCCTTTCTCCTTCCTTCCCTCCCTCCTTCCTTCCTTCCTTTCTCTTTCCTTCCCTCCCTCCTTCCTTCCTTCCTTTCTCTTTCCTTCCCTCCCTCCTTCCTCTCTTCCTTTCTCTTTCCTTCCCTCCCTCCTTCCTCCCTTCCTTTCTCTTTCCTTCCCTCCCTCCTTCCTTCCTTCTTTTCTCTTTCCTTCCCTCCGTCCCTCCCTCCCTCCCATCCTCCCTCCCTTCCTTCCTCCCTTTCTCCTTCCTTCCCTCCCTTCCTTCCTTTCTCTTTCCTTCCCTCCCTCCTTCCTTCCTTCCTTCCTTTTTTCTTCCTCCCTCCCTCCCTTCCTCCCTTTCTTTCTTTCTCTCCCTCTCTCTCTCTTTCTCATTTCTGTCAACTGATTTTAACTAGAAACATTTTTATTTTGGATTTTATCATTTTAGCTTATTCAATCACTCATGCTTCTTTTTTATTTTTGAAATTATGATATAATTTACATACAGTAAAATTCATCCTTTTACAGTTCTGTGAATTTTGACAAGCGCATACAGTTTTATAACTACTGTTACAATCAAGATAAAAAATAACTTCATCACCCCCCAAAATTAACCCTGACTCCTTCTGTTATCAACTTGCCTCCATTCCCCTGACCATTGATGTGTCTTCTGTCTCTGTGGTTTTGCTTTTACAAGAATGTCATATAAGTGGAATGATACACAAGTAACCTTTCAGATCTGGCTTTTTACAATTAGCATAATGCATTTGAGATTCACCCATGTTGTGTGTATTAATAGCTTGTTTCTTTTCATTATGGAACAGTATTTTGTATTAGTCTGTTCCCATGCTGCTAATAAAGACATACTTGAGACTGGGTAATTTACAAAGGAAAGAAATTTAATTGACTCACAGTTCTACATGGCTGAAGAGGCCTCACAATCATGGTGGAAGGCAAATGAGGAGCAAAGTCACGTCTTACATAGTGGCAGGTAAGAGAGCTTGTGCAGGTGAACTCCCATTTATAGAATCCTTAGGATCTCGTGAGACTTACTCACTACCAAGAGAACAGTCTGGGGAAAACCACCCCCATGATTCAATTATCTCCACCTGGTTCTGCCCTTGACACATGGGGATTATTACAATTCAAGGTGAGATTTGGCTGGGGACACAGCCAAACCATACATATTTCAAATGCATAGGTGTATTGCACTTTGTTTATCCACTTCCTATTTGAGGGAATTTAGGTTGTTTCTAGTTTTTATGGATATGAATAAAGCCTATATAAACACTCTGTACAGGTTTTTGTGTAAATGTAGGTTTTCATCACTTGTGTAGCTATCGAAGAGTGAAATTGCTGGGTTGTATGGTAAGCGTCTATTCAACTTTAGAAGAAATTGTAAACTGTTTTCCAAAGTGGGTACACCATTTCGAATTCCCACCAACCTTGTGTGACAGTTTCTGTTGGTCTTCATCCTTGCTAACTCCTTACTGTTAGGTTTTGTTTATTCATTTTTTTTGTAGTTGTACTTCTTATGTATTCTAATAGGTATATAGTATTCTATATAGGTATAGTATATAGTATTCTAATAGGTATATAGTGCTGTGTCATTGTGGTTTAATTTGCAGTTCCTTAATAACTAAAGATATTGAGCATATTTTTATTTGCTAATTTCTATCTATCTATCTTTGTTGGTGAAATGTCTGTTCAAAGCTTTTGTCCATTTATAAACTGAGTTATGTTACTATTTTTGAGACTTGATACATATATATATATCAGTGCTTCATCAGTTATGATATTTGTGAATATTTTCTTACAGTGAGGGGCTTGCCATTTCATTCTCTTTACAGTGTCCTGTGAAGAGCGGATATTCTTAATTTTGGTCACATTGAAATAATCAGTCTTTCTTTTTATAGATCTTGATTTTCATGTTGTATCTAAAATATTCATACCTTACTCAAAGTCACAAATACTTTTCTCCTGTTATTTCTTTCAGAGTTCTCTATAATTTACATGTAGGCCTATTACCCATTTAATTAATTTTTATAGGGTGCAAGGTGTATATTGAGATTCATTCAATTTCACATGGATATGAAATTATTCGGGCAACATTTGTTGAAAAGACTGTTTTTATTCCATTGAATTACCTTTGCATATTTCTCAAAACCCAATTAACTATGTGGCTACATTCTGTCCCATTTATCTACATGTCTATCCTTTCTCCATTGCCATACGGTCTTCACTACTGTATTGTAGTTAAAGTTTAGTAGGATTCAATATTTAGAAATACAAATGCCTTTTGTATATTACCCTTGTATCATTTGACATTGCCAAAGTTACTAATTAGTACCAGGAACTATTTTGCACATTTTTGACATTTGCTACATAGACAATCATGTAATATACAAATAGAGGTTATTTTATCATTTTATCTCTAAGACATATGCTTATTTTCCTTTTCTTTTTGCCCTGTGTAAGACCTCTGCTGTGATATTAAATGAAAGAGTTAAGAACAGAAAGAAAAATCATTCAATACATCACCACTAATTGTAATATTAGCTGTAACTTCTTAAAGATGCCATTTATCAGGTTAAGGTTGTGTCCTTTTATACCTAGTGTGTTGAGGCTTTTACCATGAATTGATATTGAGTTTTGCCAACATGTTTTTCTACATCTATTGAGATGAATCTGTATTTTGCCTTATTTAGTCTTTCATATGATGAATTATACTGATTGGTTTTTCTGCTGTTGTCCCAGCCTTGCATTCCTAAAGTGAGCCTTCCCGATATTCTCTCTATAAGCTTGGATTTGAATTGCTAATGTTTTGTTGAAATATTTTTGTGCCTGTGGGCTTGAGTACTATTGATCTTTAGTTATTTTTTTCTTAATGTCTTTTCTTACTTTGATATGAAGGTTATGTTGTATAATAAGTTGTGTTGAGAAGTGTTCCTCTTCTACTTTTATATACAAATTTGTGTATAATTTATATTTCTTCTTTAAGTCTTTGGTAGAAATTGCTAGGGGAGGTATCTCCACTTGGATTTTTCTGTGTTGGAGAATTTTTTATTTTTGGGTTTCAAGGGGAGGTTTTAAGTAATATGCAATTCCTTTGATAGATATTAGACTATTCAATTTTCTATTTTTTCTTGAGTGAGGTTTGGTAGCTTTTATTTTTCAAGGAATTTTTCCATTTTATTTAAATTGAAATAAGCAATTATATCTGATTATTTTAATATTTATTAGGATCTGCAGGTCATGTCCCCTCTTTAAATTCCAAATAGTTGTAAGTTGCATCTTTTTTTTTTCTCTTAGAAGTTTGGTTAGAAACTTATCAATTTTATTTATAATTTTGAAACACCTGAACATTTTGGTTCATTGATTTTCTTTATGTAAAATTTCATTAATGGCTGCTCTTATTATGCTATTCCTCTTACTGCTTTAGTGTTTAATTTGCTCTAACATTTTTAGTTTCTTAAGGTACAAGTTTAGATTATTAATACAAAGTCATTCTTTTCCATTGTAAGTATATGATTCTATAAATTTGCTTTTAAACAGTGCTTTTGTTTCAGCACTGACATTCTAATTTCAACATATTGCATTTTTATTTTCATTAAAATCAAATTTTTAAAATTTCTTACGTGATTTTTTTTGACCCGTGGATGATTTAGAATTTTATTATTTAATTTCATTTTGTGGATTCTGTATTTTTCTGTTATTGATTTGTAGCTCAACTTTGTTGTGTTGTAAAAGTATATTTTGTAAAATTTTAATTTTTAAAATGTTTTTAGGTTTACTTTATGGCCTAGAATATCTTCTATCTTGTTGAGTGCCAATGTGTATTTGAAAATAATGCATATAGGGCTGTTTTGGATAGAGTATTTTATAAATGTCAATTAAGTTGGATTGTTCAAAAGTGTTTTACAGGTCTGTTATAAACCTAGTATTCATATATACATATTTTCCCCATAACTTTGCTTAATGAATTTTGAAGCTCTCTTGTTACAGTTACATTTAGTGTTATTATGGTCTCTTGGAGAATTGACTAATTTATTGCTATGCAACATCTTTCCTTTTCTTTGAAATGCCTTCCTCTGAATTCTATACTTCTCTAGAATTAATATAGCTATGCAAGCTTTCTTTTGATCCGTGTTTGGATGAAATATCACTGGTTTTTTCCTATTTAAATAATTAATGTTATCTAATATAATTTTTGATTAAACATTTATTTTGAGATAATTGTGGGTTTTCAAGCAGTTGTGAGAAGTAATATGAGGAGATCTATGCACCCTTTACCAAGTTTCCCTAAATGATAACATCCTGCACATATAGTACACTATCAAAACCAGGAAGTTACATTGATGTAATTCAGTAATCTTATTCAGATTTTCTGTTTTGCTTGTATTCATTACTGTGTGTTTATTTAGCTCTATAAATTAATTTCATTACATTTGTAGTACATGAATTTATCACTGAAGTCAAGGTACAGAACTGCTCCCTCCTCCCCAAATTCCACGTTGCCCTTTTATAAACATATTCATATACCCCCATTCCTAACCCTTGGCATATACTAATCTGTTTCTTATTTCTATAATTATTTTATTTTGAGAATATTATCTAAATTGAATCATAAGTGTTGTAATCTTTGAGAGCTTTTTTCACCCAGGAAAATTTTGTACAGATTGAGTCTGGTTGTTGTATGTACCAATGGTTCATTCTTTATTGCTGAGTAGTATTCTATGACATAAATATACCACAGTTTGCTTAACCCTTCATTCATTGAAGGACATTTTGGCTGTTTCCAGTTGTGGTTGTGAATAAAGCTGTCATGGAAATTCATGTACAAGATTTCATTAAATATACATTTTCATTTCTCTAGGATAAGTGTTCAAAAGTACAACTGCCAGTCACATGGTGTTTCCAAGTTTAGATTCTTCAAGAAAATGCCAAAGTGAGGCTGAGAGCAGTGGCTCACATCTGTATTCCCAGCGCTTTATTTCTGGGTTCTCTATTCTTGGTTTCCTAATATTTTGTTGATGATTTTTACATCTGTGTTCATCAGGGATATTGTTCTGTACCTTTCTTTTTCTGTTATGACCTTGTCTGGTTTTGGTATCAGGGTGATGCTGGCCTTGTAGAATGAGTTAGGGTGTCCCATTGAACTATGTGTCTATTTTTATACCAGTACAATGCTGTTTCAGTTACAATAGCTTTGTAGTATAATTTGAAGTCAAGTAATCTGATGCCTCCAGCTTTGTTCTTTTGTTTAGAATTGCTTTGTCTATTCAGGCTTTTTTTGGTTCCATATGACTTTTTCAATTTATTTTTTAATTCTGTGGAAAGTGACATTGGTAGTTTGATAGGGATTGCATTCAATCTGTAGACTGCTTTGGGCAGTATGGGCATTTTAACAATATTATTCTTCTAATCCATGAGCATGGGATGTTTTCCCATTTGTTTGTGTCATCTATGATTACTTTCATTACAATTTTATAGTTCTCCTTATAAAGATATTTGGCATCCTTGGTTAAATATATTCCTAAGTATTTTATTTTTGTAGTTATTGTAAATGGGATTGCTTTTTTTGATTTGGTCCTCCGCTAGACCATTATTGGTGTATAGAAATGCTACCGATTTCTGTACATTGATTTTGTATCTGAAACTTTACTGAATTCATTTTTTTCAAAACTAAGATTGTTTTTGGTGAAGTCTTTAAGATTATCATAAGTGAACAAGGATAATTTGATTTCCTCTTTTCCAATTTTGTTGTCTCTTATTTTATTATCTTGCCTGAGTGTTCTGGCAGGGACTTCCAGGACTATTTTGAATAAGAGTAGTGAAAGTGGGCATTCTTGCTTTGTTCCAGTTCTTTGAGGGAATGCTTCACGCCAGTTTGTTGAGAATTTTTATCATGAATTTGATCAAAAGCTTTTTCTGTGTCTATTGAGACAATCATATAGTTTTTATCCTTAATTCTGTTTATGTGATATATCACTTTATTGATTTGCATATGTTGAAACATTCTTGCATCTATGGGATGAATCCCATCTGATCATGGTGAATTCTAATCTTTTTGGTGTGATGTTGGATTTGATTTGCTAGCATTTTATTGAGGATTTTCTGTGTCTATGTTCATCAGAGATATTGTTCTATAGTTTTCTTTGTCGTGTTGTGTCCTTGTCTGGTTTTAGTGTCAGGGTGATTCTGACCTCATGGAATGAATTGGGGGGAATTCCTTCCTCTTCAATTTTTAAAAATAGTTTTAGGAGGATTGGTATTCGTTCTTCATTGTGTGTTTGGTGGAACTTGACTGTGAATCCACCTGGACCTGGGCTTTTATTTTGGGGAGAAGGGAGGAAATTTTCTATTATTCATTCAATCTCATCACTCATTATTGGTCTTCTCAAGATTATATTTCTTCCTGGTTCAATATCAAGAAATGTTTACAGGAATTTATCCATTTCCTCTAAATTTTCTAGTTTTTAAATGTATAGTTATTTAGAATAATCTCTGAATTTTTTTTTTTTTTTTTGAGACAAGGTCTCACTTTGTCACCCAGGCCGGAGTGCAGTGGCATGATCTTGGCTCACTGCAACCTCCACCTCCCTCCCTCACTCAAGCAGTCCTCTCACCTCATTCTCCCAAGTAGTTGGGGCTACACATATCACCACACAGCTAATTTTGGGGTTTTTGTTTGTATTTTTCTTAGAGATGGGGTTTAGCCATGTTGCGCAGGCTGGTCTTGAACTCCTGAGCTTGAGCTATTTGCCCGCCTTGGCCTCCCAAAGTGCTGGGATTACAGGCATGAGCTACTGTACGGGGCTTCTGATAATTTTTTCTATTTCTGTGTTATCATTTGCAATGTCTCCTTTTTTATTTCTGATTCTGTTTATTTGCATTTTTCTCTTCTTTTTTCAATTAATATAGCTAGTGGTTTATCAGTTTTGTTCATCTTTTGGAATAATTGATTTTTTGTTTTGGTCATTCCTTGGGTTTTTTTTTTTTGTCTTTATTTCATTTAGTTCTGCTCTGATCTTTGTTATTTCTTTTCTTCTGCTAACTTTGGTTTTGGTTTGCTCTTGTTTTTCTAGTTCCTTGAGGTATGATGTTAGGTTGCTAATTTGTGATCCTTCTACCTTTTTTTGATGTAGGTACTTAATGCTGTAAACTTCCCTCTTAGTGCTGCTTTTAATTTATCCCACAGGTTTTGGTATGTTGTGCTTTCATTTGCAGTCACTTCAAATTTTTTGTAATTTCTGTTTTAATTTCTTCATTTACCTACTGATCATTCAGGACCATGATGTTGAATTTCCATGTATTTGTAGAGTTTCCAAAGTTACTCTTAGTATTGATTTCTAGCATTGCTCCACTGAGTTCTGAGAAGATATGTGATATGATTTTGATTTTTTTGAATCTGTTAAGAATTGCTTTGTGCTGTAACATGTGGTCTGTCTTTGAGAATGTTCCATGTGCTGATGCAAAGCATGAATATTCTGTAATTATTGTGTAGAATGTTCTGTAAATGTTCGTTAAGCCCATTTGTTCTAAAGTCCAATGTAAATCCGATATTTCTTTGTTAATTCTCTGTTTTGCTGATATGTCTAGTGCTGTGAGTGGGATGTTGAAATATCCCAATATTATTGTATTGCTGTCTATCTCTTTATTTAGGCATACTAATATTTGTTTGGTGAATTAGGGTGCTCTCATTTGGGTGCATATATATTTAGGTTTGTTATATCCTCTTGCTAAATAATCCCTTTATCATTACATAATAACCTTCTTTATTTTCTTTTTTTCACTGTTTATGATATAAAGTCTGTTTTATCTGATATATAAACAGCTAATCCTGCTCAATTTTGGTTTCTGTATACATGGAATATCTTCTCCCATCCCTCAACTTTCAGTCTCTATGTGTCTTTATGGGTAAGGTGATTTTTCTTGTAGGCAACATATTTATATGTAGTTGGATCATGTTAATTTCACAGGTTAAAGGAAAGTCTTAGAAGGGTGCTGAAGTCAGTGTGTCAGAATAATAGGATGGCAGAGAAGAGAGAACAAGAACTGAATTCATCAAATTGTCTGCCTGTGGTTGCATGTGTGCATGAGTGTACATGTGCCTGAGTGTGTCTGTGTGGGTGCACGTGTGTGTCATCAGTAAAATCCAGCTGCTCAGGGGCAGCCATAGAGAAGGCAGAGATTTGAATTTCACAAGGGTTTGGATTAGGCCTTTTGCGGGTGCATTATACTGAAAGCTTAGGGCATCTGAAGCTGTATCAATCTAAGCTGGAGAAAGACAGAAGTGAGAATATGAGGATATTTACACTCCTATCTACAATGTATGTGAATTTCTTATGCTCCCATTAGATGTTGTCAATCATTTTTTCCATTTATCAATTTATGGGCAAATAATGGCCTTGAATCTATTGTATAACTTGTTTTTCCCACTTATTGACCTTTTGATTTCTTTTTTTCATCAATCAACTTTCCATATCTTCTCAATATTTTTCTAATTATGTTTGTGTCTTTAAAACAAATTTTAAGAACTTACATATTTTAGCGATACTAAAACTTCGTCACATATGTTACACATACTTTCTCTGTAGATTATTCTTTGACCACGTTTCTGTGATGTTTGATTTATAGAAGTTTGAATGTTTAAATATTAAATTGGTCATTATTTGTTCAGTAGCTTTAAGCTTTCTTATTGTACTTAGGAAGACTTCCTCCACAAATGCTTCAAAATAATCTCATATTACTTTGAATAAGCTTGCAGTTTTTGAACATTTTACTTTTTGTAATTTATGTATGCTGTAAAGTAGTGATCAAACTTATTTTTTCTCCAAATGTTTGCTCGACTTTCTCAACATAATTTGGGAGAAACCCAGTTTTTTTCTTACATATTTGCAATACCAAATGCACTATGGATTAAATTTCATGCATTCTTGGATATATTTATCATTCTTATGTTTTGTTCTTCTGGGATAGCCATATTTTGTTATAATGGTAACTTCTTAGAATGTTTTAATATCTGATAAGACAAAACCACCTCAATTATGCAAAGATTTCACATTGTTCTTGGCAATCCTCACACATTTATTCTTTTATATAAACTTTATATTCAATTTGTCCAACTCCCAAATATGCCCCTGTTAAGTGTATGAAAGAAATATTACTGGGTTTAATTATTTATTTTGGAGAATTGACATTTTAACTTGGAACAGGGCTTGTGATTCTTAATTGTATTCTTAATATTTTTCCATAAAATATAGTTTATTGCACATGGGATTTACATATTTATTTTTGCATTTAATATTATGGACTTTGTATTTATGTCACTATATGGATGAATTCCATTAGTTATTGTTTCATTTCATTCTCTGACAATTGATAGATGTTACTACAAATCTCCTATATCCTGCTACATATGAAAATTATCTATCAGTTCTAACTATTTTAATTGAAGTTCTTTTATTTTCTAAATATATAGCAATATCTGCAATTAAGGATAATATCTTTATTTTAGATATACCATTACTTTTATTTTTTAATTATATCACATATTCCCTATAAAACCATTTTAAATAATTGATATCCTTGTATTTTTTCTTGATTTTAGTAAAACTTTTTAAAGCAATTATTCTTTTAATATAATATTTGCTCTTGGTTTTTGATAAATGATTTTACCCAGTGATTATATTTTCTTTGTTTTTATTAGACTTTTCATTAAAAAATAATGTCTACTTTTACTCATTGTTGCATTGGCTTTTTGGTTTGCTATGTTTTCTAGTGGAATAATCTCAGTTTCAGTCTTTATTAATTCTTACGTACTTTCTTTTGGTGTATTTTTCTCTACTTCTTTTACTTCTGGGGTTGGCATGTGCTCATTTTCACACTCTCCTTTAATTCAGATGCTCTAATGTGGGGCGGGAGATGCTGGCCCGGTCTGTAGACACCTCCCCTCCTTCTCACCACAAATCTGAGGAAATCTTTCATCAAGGAAGATTTTCTGTCAGAATCTTTCATTTTTCACAAAAAGAAGGAATGCTTTTCTCTGACCTTGGTAGAGCATATTGATCTTTCTTCAGTCAGTAACACAAAATGTCTGCCCTTCTGGTCCCCACAGATGACAGTCATTTGAGTGGCCTGCTGGGAGGTCTAACCACAAAGCCATCTGAGACAATTGGGATCTGAAAGAAATGAGCTAATAATTCTGTTAACTATTTACTGTATTTTCTATGGTTTTTTTAATTTTAATTTTAATTTTTTATTTTTTGAGATTGAGTCTAGCTCTGTCACCCAGGCTGGAGTGCAGTTGCACAATCTCAGCTCACTGCAACCTCTGCCTCCTGGGTTCAAGTGACTCTCCTGCCTCAGCCTCCTGAGTAGTTGGGATTACAGGTGCACGCCACTTGCATGCCACTACACCTGGCTAATTTTTGTACTTTTAGTGGAGACAGGGTTTCACCATGTTGGCCAGGCTGGTCTTGAACTCCTGACCTCAAGAGATTGCCCCCCTCAGCCTCCCAAAATGTTGGGACTACAGGCGTGGGCCACTGCACCCGGCCTTAGAGGTTTTTGTTGTTGTTATTTTGTTTTGTTTTTCCCATAAATTTAGTCGAATTTTTAAAAAGCTACATACCTGGGACCAATAGCTTTTGCTGTCTCTATAGCCATCAGCCCCAGCACCAGGATTTTCTTAAAGAATTACTATGAACTGAAACTGTCTACTGGATTACCCTGGAAGCCAGTGAAATAAAAAACAAGTCCATAAAATTTCTCTGCATTTGTAAAGAATGATTAGGGAAGACTTGTTCTATCATATTCCAAATGTCACATACATAAAGGTTTTATATGATGTATTTTTCTCAGAAGTTTGAGGCTGGAAATGATTTTGCTCTCCTATGAAATGGAATGAATTCTATTATTAAATAGTGAATGCTGTGCCATTTATGCTCTGTCATTAACAGCATTCATAGAATGACATAGCAGGTGTCATGGTTGGTAGGAAGCTCAATAGTCTATTTCTGTATCATCTTTTTCTCTCCTTGCTCTTTTCTTCTTTTTCTTTCTCTTTCTCTTTCTCAGCCTCTATGGATTTTAATCCTACTTGTTCTTTAATGGTAAGCTGCTTTTGTGAAAATAAGGCAGATATAATCAAGTCAGAACATGTATAAATACGGAATAAAAATAAAGAAAAACAACTTCAATATTTATAAGCCAAATGAAAACTAACTGGTGTGTTTTCTTTTTCTTACTTACCTATAGTAATTTTTTGGGCTTCCAACACTTGGAATCAATCTGAAAAATAAAGCAAAACAAAACAACTACAACAACAACAACAAACCAAGGCCATTCTATAGAAGAATCATTTCCTGGAACTGCACTCAATCTCTCTGTTTATTTGTGAGAGAGTAACAAGTTGATATTAACTCTTTAATGCTGGAATTATATGCCAGAAATAATAGAAGAAGGGCTTTCTATACGTCTATTTCCATACTTGATGTGGACAGTTCAAGACCCAGAAACAAGTAGAATTGTATTTTATTGTAACCTATTTTTAATGATATTCCAGGCTTCTACACATGGCTTTCAAAGTTTGCTGTAACAAAAACTAAGCAGTAACTAGTGGCCTTTAAACATTTCTTTCAAATACTCCTAGACACAGGTGCCAAGCACGGAGAACCTATATGATCACCTCTTACACTTTCTCGAAACCCATGAGTCCTTTTGCCCAGAGGTCGAGTCTAAAATGCAAATTCAGTCCTGAGAGTTTCCTCATCTGGGCTTTCTTCTATCATGGCTCCCTCAGGAAGGGGGGATGAGGGAAGTAGGCCTGCGTGACTCCAGAGGCAGGGCACAGTGTCTGTTTCAATGCTGGCTAGCTTTTGGCTCCTTCATTCTGGGCTCTGAGGTAGGTCACAGGTCAGCCTGCCATATCTGGGCTCAGGTGGAGCTCCCGATTGCTTTAAGGGTCCCTTCGTGGGTTGTGCAACTCTGTGCCTTCCTCCAGGGAGACCCAGGCTCTGTGGGGAGATTACACACACATTAGGCTCATCAGTTTGATAAGGGAATACCTAATTCAAACAAATAACCCCCAAGAATGATCACACATGTTTATAATTGTCCTGAGCTTTGCAGGGTTCCCAGGGCAATACTGTATCCACTCCTTTCACTTTCCTCTGCAAAAGAAAACATGATGTAATGGGGATAATGTTGTTTAACTCTTTTCTGGTGCATTTTTTTAAATTCTTATAGATATTTCTAGCCCTGAGTTTCACCACTCATGGAATAAATGGCATTCACTAATTTAGGAGAGGAGCAGAGATAACCTAATACAAAAGATTCATTGAAAGGTAGGCTTTGTTCCAAAAAATGGGGTAAAAGAGTGTTTCTAAACTCCAAAAATTTTTCTTCACATGTCAAAGACAGTGCTATGAAATGCAAGTTAAGAAAAGCTTTCCCATAAAAAGAGAAAGAAAAGTGTGTGCAATAGGTGAGAATTCTTAGATGTAGAATAGGCAGGACTCCATAAGAATGGAGAAGATTCCCCAACTGAAGCAAGAAGGGTTGTGATTCAACATTATGTTTGCTGTGCAGATGAAACACATAGAACACTAGAAGCAACCTCACCTGCTGGGTGAAGGAGGCCTGCATCCTCCAGGCACAAATGGAAGAAGTAAAAGTAGAAACACTACAAAGAAACTATAGCCTACTTTAATCCATACGTCTCTTTCTGTGGTTTGGAGCCATTTTGCTTCCCGTTCATCGGTCTTGCCCCAAAGCTGGAGAAAGGGAGCCCTATTGAAGCTGTGTAGTAGTTATCATTTGTGCAATGCTCTGAAATGCTGAAACGCCCTACACACCATTCAGCATCTGTTATTCTTTTTTCCCTTGCCCTGTGAGATGCAGCTAAGCAGGATACCTCAACCTTCCCATGACTTCTTCCAGATCTGTTTTTGTTAGTTTTTTAAAAAAATTCTGCCATAGAGTAAAAATTCAAAATGATGAAAATTCTTAGGAGTAATATTAGTTTTCAAGGCTGCTGTAAAAAAGTACCTCCAACAGCTGGCTTAAAAACAACACATATTTATTGCCTCACAGTTCTGCAGACCGGAAGTCTGAAATCAAGGTGTTGGCAGGGTTGGTTCCCTCTGAAGGCAGTGAGGAAGAATCTGTCCCAAGCCTCTTCCGAGCTCCTGGTGGTTTCCTGGCAATCCTTAGTGTTCCTTGGCTTGTAGAAGCCTCAACCTGATCTCAGCCTTCGTTTTCACATGCCATCCTCCCTCTGTGTGTGCGTGCACGTGTGCGTGTCTTGTGCAGAGTTTTTCTTTTCTTTTTTCCTAAGGACACCGATTATATTGGACTAGGGGCCCACCCTACTCCAGTATGACCTCATCTTAACTAATTACATCTGCAATGATCCTGTTCCGGTCGCAATCAGAGGCTATGAGGCTTAGGACTTCAGCTTATGCATTTGGAGGGGATGCAATTCAACCCATAACAGTTGTTTTATCTATTTTCAACTTTAATGTAGAAGACTAAAAGAAAATAGAAGTAAAAGAAATTTTGCGGGTCCTGATTTTACAGAAACATTGGAAAGTCTCCACAACTTGCAAATTTTTTTTTGGCTTCTAGCCTATCTGTAAGAATGAATTCACCCTTCTCCTCTTCTTCTGACATCCTGTGGCTCATTAATGTCAGGCTTGCTTAGGGCTTCTACAAGCAGACCTCTGCTCCGTCCTGTGCATAACGCTACCCGAAACGTGTTCCACTGAAAGGTCTCTGTTTTTCACATTTTATATACTTGTTTTTCTTGCATTAATTCTTGAAGTTTCGTTTTTCCCATGCAAATATGAAAACACATTTTTAAAAAAGAGGTATTCTCTCCCTCTCAGCAGCAGAAGTTTGAAAACGAAGATTTATTTTGCATCTTTGACAGACGGATCTATTGAAATTTATCATTTTTAAAAAGACATATTCCCTCTTTTTTGCAGTAGGAGCCAATAAACAAAGTAGTGGGCCCCTAATTTACATAAAAATTAATAAGAAACTTTATCTGAGACACAGATTGCTTTATTGCCTGACTTAACATGTCACAAAAGTCAGAGTAGAAGCATTGAGCGCTAAAAATTCAAGAACCTTATGAAAAGTTGTGGTCTCCAAATTAAGGCTTCCAGAAGAAATATTAAAAGTCTGCTCACTTCCATAGTAGCTTTATTCTCAGATATATATTTTTAAATAAATCTCAGAAGGCAAGTCCAATTTATCTTCAAAGCATTTCTTGTGTGCCCATTTGAGGAACATCAAATATTTATTACATGCTCCCCTGCAGATGGCAAAATCTATACAAAATAAATAAATATTTTCTGCTTTAACGAAGTGTAAATTTTATGTGTGTTAAAACTTGTATAGATAACCTCCAAATCAAGGGTGTGAGATCCAAATGTGCTCAAAAGGAGCAAACAACCACTCTTATTGTGACCCAAGTAAACTTCAAGGAATACCTGGATGGTATTAAAAACAAAAACAAAACTCAAGCAATAATGAAGTCTGAACACAGTGGAGGGAAGGAATTGGGAGACCAGGAGATACAATGTATGATTCTACTTCCCTGGCTTCCAGTGGTCCTAGCACTTTTCTTTTCTGAGCCTCTTCAAAATGCAAACAATAGAGAGCTGATCATATTTCAGGTCATCCTAAGTTTACAGCTAGTTGTATGGTGAGGCTGGCTCTAATTTTTAACGTATTTGTATCTTTTAAATTAAATAACACACCATTTAAAAAATACTTTTTCTACATAGAACCAAAATTTTGTTAAGAATTAGATTCAGTGGTTTTCCTGAAGCTTTGCTGATTCACTTTTAAGGATATTTCTTATACATAAGACACTAGAGCTTAAGAGGAAATACATTTACAAAATGAATTTTTAGCTTTATCTGGCTCCTAAATATGTGAATAGCAGTTTTAGATTTCTAATGAATGCCATGCCCAGTCGGATTTGTCTAGGGGCAAAATCCCTTAAGATGCCCCTTGCTGTAAAGCTCTCAAAAAGAAAATCTCATCACGAGTCAAAAGTAATGGGTCCGAGGGGTGTTGTGATTCCCCTAAATTCTCAGGTCAGCAGCATTCTCATTTCTGACTTTTTCACTTCGGTCAGCTGGAATCACACTCTACGGTAAAGAGGCTGGCAATTCTTTTATCTCGGTCTTACAAAATAGGTAGCTTTGGAAACTACTTCTCCACTTGAGTATCGCAAAAGCCTCCCTAATTGATAAATCTTCCAAGTTCATCTCCAAACAGATAGCACATTGCTTGCATCAGCAGTTTGCTTGGCATTTGAACTCCTCATTACTGACTCAAAAAAATAGGAGGATCAGGAAAACGGAAAACAGATTCCAAAATGCAGAACCTGATAAAACACCACTGGGGGAAATTAAAGTAGAAGTGAGAGAACAATAGCTCTTTTGTCCTTCATCACCTCCTCATAACGTGAAAAGGAAAATGCAAGTGTTTATATGAGAAATGATCCCCCGGGGTAACCCCCTTGACGAAGCCTGTGATATTGAAAAAGGAAAGTCAGTTCCAATCAGCCTCCCTGAGATATTTCCATTTTTCCCCACTGAAGGTAACAGTCTTCATTTTTCGGTCCGCAAATAGTAAGTTCTAAATACATGCTGGATGAAAGGAAGTGCAAATGAAAAATGTATACAGAAATTAACAGTTTGAAACGATCTCAGGTAGATTTTGAGTAATTTTGCAAAAGCAAAAAAATAGGTGTAAAAATTCGCTTTCAATAAAATACATGTAAAAGAAATTAAAACACTAGGGACTATAAGGGAAGCTGAACCATTCTGCGGATTGCATTTGTCTCTTAATCCACTTTGTCCTCTACATGAAACGTGGCATAAAGACATCTGCCGATATTTTAAAGGCTTCTGCTGGTGCCTGAATTATATTTTTAAATGAGACCCTAAAGCTGCATTCTAATGCATTACTTTCATTTAGTAAAGTGTGCATCCAGCCTCATTCTACTCCCTCGGCATCCTTTATTTAATCAGTCTGAGAGCAGCATAGAACATCTCCATCTCCACATGTGTCTCTGCCAGATACTGCTGACTTTTACATTTAACCTTTCTGGCAATACGTGACCTACTTGAAGGAAAGGAAATAGATACACAACTGAGCAGGAGATGGAGGAGGGGGAGAAAAATTCCTTTAGATAATCAGTGAGACATATGCAAATCTGACTCTTTGCGCCTGATGTGATGGATGTCATTGGAGATGCCATAATAAACAACTTTAGAATTCCTTTGTAAGAGTTAGCACTGTGATTTCTATATTTGATACACAATTTAGGTTGGCTAAGAAAGTCGATCTGCTATTTGCTTTTTGTTTGTTCGTTTTTGGTTGTTTGTTTGTTTGTTTCTTTTGAGACAGAGTCTCGCTCTGTCACCCAGACTCGAGTGCAGTGGCGCGATCTCGTCTCACTGCAAGCTCCACCTCCCGGGTTCATGCCATTCTCCTGCCTCAGCCTCCTGAGTGGCTGGGACTACAGGCGCCCACCACCATGCCCGGCTAATTTTTTGTATTTTTAGTAGAGATGGGGTTTCACTGTGTTAGCCAGGATGGTCTCGATCTCCTGACCTTGTGATCTGCCCACCTCAGCCTCCCAAAGTGCTGTGATTACAGGAGTGAGCCACTGCACCCGGCCATTTGTTATTTTTAGGAAATAAAAATAATATTGCATGTACTGTGATGGCAGTGGTTGTGATGACCATAGTGGATTCCTTTGGAACCTGCATTAACCAAAAGATATAGTTGGTTCAGGGTGCGAAAAATCATGGAGCAGGTGGATTTGAACTCAGGAGGACTCTGCTACTATCACAAGATTTTAACTGCTCATCTGGTGACATGGTACAGTGGGGAGTGCATAAGCAGTGGGACCAGGAAGGATTGGATTCCAGTCCAATTGTGCAGCTAGTTATTAAATGTGGGGCCTTAGAAATGGATGGAGGCTCACTGAGTCTCAGCTCTTCCCCCAACTGTACCATCTATATGGTAGAGATCTCAGCTCCATCATAGACTTTTGTAAGAATTAAGCGAAACTGTGATTCAAAAGCACCTGAAAGGGTAAGTAGGTATCAGAGAAATGTTAGATCTTGACCTAGTCAGGCTAATTTAGTGTATGCGAAAGTAACAAATGACCTCATTTTTCTGTAATAAGCAGCAGATGAGTTTATTTCTTCCTCATGCTCTTTGTGCTAAAAGGGTTGGCAGGGGGTGCTGAGGGAGATGAAAACAAGCCTCCTCTGTCTGGTAAATGCATTTGTCCTTGTAGTAGAGAAAAGTGAGCAAATTGCATAAGAGTTTTCGACCACCTCAGACTAGAAATGATGCACATTAGTTTTGCTCACATTTTATAGGAAAGCTATAGTGACTTGGCCCTGCCTAACATTCAGAAGCTCAGGATGTGTCGGGGAAGAAGATGGAATATTTGGTGAGCATCCTCTCTCAGATATAGTTCTCTGTCTCCCCCCACTAAACACACTTTTTCAGGCACTTCAACAATATTTTAAAGATCACCTAAAAATCAAAACAAAGTATGGTTACTAAACAATGCACAGCATTTGTCATAGTTTGGGTGTTATTGGCACATGTCTTCCTAGCAGTCTATCAACAAATAACAAATTTGACTAAACTGTCACCATCATTTCAGCCAAAAATAAAGAAATATTATCTCCTCCTCACCTATAAAACAACTTAATTTTTACGATTTTGGCAACTCAATGGATAACAAAAATCTGATTTTCATTAGTTTTTATTTTATTTTATTTATTTATTTTTAAGATGGAGTGTCACTCTGTGGCCCAGGCTGGAGTGCAGTGGTGCGATCTTGGCTCACTGCAACCTCCACCTCCCAGGTTCAAGCGATTCTTCTGCCTCAGCCTCCCAAGTAGCTGAGACTACAGGTGCACGCCACCACACCCGGCTAATTTTTTTTGTATTTGTAGTACAGACGGGGTTTCACCATGTTGGCCAGGCTGGTCTCCAACTATTGACCTCATGATCCACCCGCCTTAGCCTCCCAAAGTGCTGGGATTACAGGTGTGAGCCACTACGCCTGGTCAGATGTTTTTAAAAATAAGAAAAATGTCCTCATAAGGCATTCGCCAATTTTTGGTATTCCAGGGGGAACAGCGACCCTATGTTGCACAGCATAAAAGTAATCATGTGGTGACCCAGCCACCTCCTGCAGGTGACTTCCTTCTCTCAGATGGGCTTCACCTCCACAACTGTAAAATAACTTGCACTGCCAATTCTCCAGGACCCTTCAGCCCCTGATATCAACCTATTCTATCGTTGTTGTTGTTTTTTTTTTCTAATAACAAATTCTGTGTGGAATGTATAATGCCAATGAAATGTCCTCTGCTTTCCACCAAAAGCATTCTATCCCGTGAGCACCCAGGAGACAGAGCCCCTGCTTCCTGCCAGAGAAACCATCTCTCTTGATATCCACAGTGGGTCAAGCGAGAAGCATCGAGATGAAATCACATCCACAGATTTCCTCAAGAAGAGTGCTCCGTGCTGCTGACTATACAGGCGTTATGCTTTACCTTTCATATGTTTGAATGTTTCAAGTCAGGTTTTGGCTTCTCCCTAGGATGCCCTTCTCCACTTCAAATACAAATCCATGTTTAAATAATTGAATTTGCCCCAGGAAATTGGAGCATGCATCTTGTCAGCCAAGATTTGACTATTTTTCAGGCCTCCTATTGACACAAGAGACATGGAGGTAAATAAGATGAATCTCTTCCTCAATGACCACATTACCTACTCTGAGAAAAACAAATTGGTAAATAAATAAACAATTAGAATACAGCATGATAAATATAAAGGTGGGGGGAAGAGTGATACATGTTCTTTGAAAACAGGAAATTTATAGCATGCTGGAGCACAGGGGCTGCGGTTTATGAACGTTCTGAATGAGGAAATTGATTCACACAGTCTGATTCCCTCACACCCAATCATGTCACTGACACTTGGCCATTTTTCAGGATGTGAAAAGGAATCTCTCAGTGATGAAGTGCATTCCCCTTAGAATCACTCTAGAGCAGATACGTGGAATCTTTATAGCAAAATATACATCGCCAGTGCTAATTTTCCCACAAATAATTGAGAGATTCTCAGGGGAATGTCCTGAATTTCAAGCTCTCTTCTTTTCTTCCTTTGCCAATTTATGTAATTTCTTCCTTATCCCACACCTGATAAGATTTCTTTCTTTATTCCATTACTCTTGCTTCCCCTGCCTGTTCCCATAGTCCCTCCCTGTTCTAGACGAATTTCCTCTTAAAGGGTCCCTTATAGCACCTTGCATTCTAAGTATCAATAGGTTGGGCTCTGTCCTGATATCGCAAAGAATCAGGATTGAAAGTTTGAAGTCTTTTCTCTGCTAGGATTGAGCTTTCTAAAGCACAAATTCAGTTATTAGGGGCAGGGACTATTGCACCAGACATAATGTGTATCCCTGGAATGTAGATCCAGGTGCCAGAAAATTGCAGGCCAGTAGGAAAATGGTGTAATCTGTGATTCCATCTGGCCCATGAATTTCCAGTGGCCTTGCTTATAGATTGTCAGAACTGTTCATTAAGTTTGTTGTGAAACCAAAGGCTTAATATCTGTAATTTACAGGGTTCAATAGGCAGTTAAATTGAGTGAAACTATTTTTGAATGACTACTCCAGTTTCAGAGAAATAGCCGACATTGCAGCTCAGAAGAGCTGCATTTCCAGGCAGCACCAGGGACTCAAAATTATTTATAGGCCCTTTAGAAAAGGGTTTTGCTATACTAAGTTGAGAAACTTTTTCTCTTCTTAAGAAAAAAAAAATTAACAAAAGCTACAGTGCTGACAAAAGGATACATTTTTAATGCAAGTAAGTTATCAACTACAACCACGTAACTTTAAATGGTTCAAACAGAGCAAAGGTTGATTGTATTTTCTGATTTTGTCTTTCTCACTCTCATCTGTGGTTATCTTAAAATGCATTCACTACAGTGAAAATTTGTTTGCATGTAATGGTAGGTAGTGAAGGGGGACTGTTTAGTGTTGAATGGGTGGTAAAAAACGGAATTCCTTATAAGGCAGTCCTTTTATACTAGTAATGTATAAGTAATTTCTTACACAGTATATCAATAACGAGGATATTAGCCACTTCTGAAATAAAAGAGAAGGTTCCTGAATTAAAGGATAAATGCTTGAGGTGATGGATACCCCATTTACACTGATGTGATTATCACACATTTTATGCTGTATCAAAATATTCCATGTACCCCAAAAATAGATATGCCTACTGTGTATACACAAAAATTAAAAATACTATTTTTTTGCAATGTGGCAACAAACCACAGATGGAAATTATGACTTTTATCCTGGTGGTTAACATGAAAAGGCAATGCAGACATCAGGATGGTGACCAAGAACAAGTGGAAGTCAACAAGAACCAAGGGCCCTGTCAGAAGGAGGCATGCAGAGCAGGAGCCCCCATGGGCCCTGGGGTTACTCAACTGAGTCTCAACCTGTTTCAGAATGGCTCCTCCTCTTGAAGCATTTTTACCTTTGCTCCAGGGCACTGTGAACTTAACCTTTTAAGGGCTAAGTAAATTATCTGCTCATAAGAAGAGAGCTCTAACCTAGTGTGGCAAACATTACTAATTCCCTACCCCAAATCTATTCTCCCCTTCTTCACAGACTCAGCACTGATGTTTCTCAGGGTGGCAATGTGCTGGGATAGGAGAGTAAAAGCAGAACATTTGTCACCCTTTCTTTACAGCTTGGGCCACACAGTCATGGCCAAGGAGATGCAAATGTAAGTCAGCTGGGAATTTCTGGGAAAGTTTGCTTTTCTGCAAAAGATGGCTACCTCTTTTTTGGGTAACTTTTATATTCTTTCTTCCTGGAATAAGGGCTGAGGTTGGAGACAGAGCATTGCTTTTCTGATCAAGAAGCAATCAGACAGGCAAAACCAGATATTTAGGATGATAAAGCACAAAGCTAGAAAAAACCTAGGGCATTAATGAGAGTGTGGACTTTCTCCGTGGCTCATGCCTGTAATACCAGCACTTTGGGAGGCCGAGGGGGCGGATCACGAGGTCAGGAGATCTAGACCATCTTGGCTAACACGATGAAACCCTGTCTCTACTAAAAATACAAAAAATTAGCTGGGCATGGTGGCGGGCGCCTGTAGTCCCAGCTACTTGGGAGGCTGAGGCAGGAGAATGACGTGAACTTGGGAGGCAGAGCTTGCAGTGAGCCGAGATCATGCCACTGCACTCCAGCCTGGGTGGCAGAGCAAGACTCCATTTCAAAAAAAAAAAAAAAAAGTAAAGCCAACACGATAAATTTTGTCTCAGAGGTCCTCAGTTACATTTCAAATTCAAATACCTTCTTAACAATTTTAAGAATATGCAGCTCTTGTGGGACATTTCCACACATAATGTAAGTAAACAATTGAATGAAGAAATGGAAAACAAAACAAGAAACTCCACCAAAACTACTCAATATGTCAAAGTGCAAGAAATCATTTTTACAAGTGATGAGACATAAATTAACATCTAAAATATAATTATAAAAGAATATTATGATTTTCTTTATTTTGATTCATTAGAATTCAATCAGACGTTACTGTTTGGTAAATAATAGTAGAAATAATGAAGTGAACTAAAACTCTGTCTAACAGTGAATACTTCTTTGTAATTGTATAAAAAATAAACTTTGGGATATTTTTATGTTTACCAAGTACCTATACAATTTTATTTTTGCATTATTTTCACTAATGCCTACAGTTTTAAAAATAATTTTCAGTAATTATCTGATCATTTCTTTTTTTTTTTTTTTTTTGGTCCATCGCCTCCTAATTTGGTTTTCTTTAATTCCTCACCATCATTCAAATGGCAAAAAAAACCAAAAACGAGTAATTAAAGAAGCTTTTTCTGAGCAACGTACTCTCCAAGCATTTCCTCAAAGGTTTTACTAGATAATCTGGGTACCAGGACACATACAAACAAACAAACAAAAACACCTGCAATACATCATGGGACTTGCTAGAATATGCTAATAATGACTTCAGATTTTGGAGGAGTGAAAGCTTTCTGTGGTTGAGCAAGACTTTTGAGTGAAGGGGTGGGTATTCAAACAAGGCTTGTAGCGTGTTAAAAGTAGTCGAAGAGATGAGAGCATTTTCTAGGCAGAGGAAAGCAGTGTCAGGAAAGAGAGGGCACATGTTAGATGTGGGTGGATATCCATAAACCACTGATTTGGTTGGAGTGCAGGGTGAGTAATGAGGAGGAGTAGAGGAGAGTAGGAAAGCTATATTGGACACAGATTAGGATGGACCATGGATAGTAAATTTAGGGGAACAGACTCTGTATGAGCCATGTTTTGAATGTCCTGTATATAGTGAGACTCTGATAAATCACTTAGCTTTCTTACAATAAACACTTAATTTTCACTGCCAAGACCAATATTTTATTTTTATCTAAAATGAACACAATCTTATTGGGATCACTATTCTACAGACATTTGGGGATAAATGTGAACCACTTGAGGAACCTGAAATCTCACCCCCACCAGCAATGAGACATCCTTCCCCTCTCCCTAGAGTAGACTCATCCGAGCCTAGTGAAGAGTCCGGACTTTCACCATCACCCAGAATTAAACAGGCCACTCCACACATACTGTGTTGGTAGAGGCTGCATAAGGAGGAGCAATAATGTGCCTCTCATCCTTCCAGCCAGGGTGGTATCAGCAGAGGCCAAGTGGAGAGAATAAACCTCCATCCTCACCCAACAGCAACACTGAGTGTCAACTTCACCTGACTGTAATGAGGGAGATCCCCTTTCACCAGCCAGAGTACTATAAGAGGAGGCCCACCGACAGACAAGATTTAAATAAAATCCTAAGTCTCAAACCATAATTCTCCGAATGTCCACATGTCAGTAAAATATTATTTATCATACTAAAAACCAAGAAGATCTCAGATTGAATGAAAAAAGACAATTATTAGACAGCAAAACCATGATGACACAGATATTAGAATAATCTGATCAGGATTTTAAAACAGCTATTATAAAAATGTTTCAATGATCAAACACAAACACAATTAAATAAAAATATAGAAAGTTATCAAATAAATGGAAGATAGGAACTAAATTGAAATTATAGAATTAAAAGAAAATGCTTTAGCATTAGCCAAAAACGAAGAGAAAAACAAAACTCACTGTACAGGCTCATCAGCACCCTAGGGAAGAAAGCATCAGTGAATTTGAATGTAGTACAACACAAATTACCCAACCCAACAACAGAAAAACACAGTAGAGAGAGAGCACCTCAGAGATATGTGTGATTATAACAGAATATCAAATATTCATGGAGCAGGTAGAGTAGTCAAAGAAATAATGGCTGAAAGCTTTCCAAATTTACAAATAAACATAAATGTATAAATTCAAGAAGATGAGCAATAACAAACAAGATAAACACAAAGAAATCCACACCCAAACACATCATCAAAATTAACCTTTGAAAACTAAAGTAAAAAATCAAATAAATAAGAAAGAAAAAACACTGAAACTTCTAGTGAGAAATGGCACATTACCTACAGGGTAGAAACAACTCAGTACATTTTCTTTTCTTTTTTTTTTTTCAGGCGGAGTCTCCCTCTGTCGCCCAGGCTAGAGTGTAGTGGCGCGATCTCGGCTCACTGCCAGCTCCGCCTCCTGGGTTCGTGCCATTCTCCTGCCTCAGCCTCCTGAGTATCTGGGACTACAGGCGCCCGCCACCAAACCCGGCTAATTTTTTGTATTTTTAGTAAAGACAAGGTTTCACTTTGTTAGCCAGGATGGTCTCAATCTCCTGACCTCATGATCTGCCTGTCTCGGCCTCCCAAAGCTGGGATTACAGGCGTGAGCCACCGCGCCCGGCCCTTGGTAAATTTTCTATCAGAAACTATGGAGACCAAAAGGAAATGGTACTACTGTGTACCCACAAGAGTTAAAAAAAATTTTTTTTAAAGGTATGAAGGAAATGGCATGCAATTTCCCAAGTACTGAAAGAACTGTTAACCTGTAATTCTATATTAATTGAAAATATCCTTCAGGAATTCAGGAAAATCAAAACGTTCTCAAAGAATAAGAAAATTTATCACCAGTGCACCTACTCTAAATAATAGTTAAAAGAAGTTCTCTAAAGAAAAAGAATATATTAAGAGAAAGAATCTTGGAACATCAAAAAGAAAACTAAAACATGGGTAAAGTGTAATAGAATTCCTTTCTCTTCTGGAATTTTCTAAATTATGTATGACAATTGAACAATCTATGTAGAGAAAATATTTAAGATCCTTATTATAAATGAGGGAGGGTAAATGGAAGTTAAAGGGGATAAGAGTATTATACTTCGCTCAGACTAGTAAAATTTTATATATATGGTTATAATTACAGTGACTATTAAAAGCACTTTAAATAGAGATACAGTTACTATCACTACAGATAAATTGAAATTTAAAATATATTCAAGAAACCTACTGGAAGGTAGAAAAACAAAAATGAAGAAATGAAAAAACAAAACAAATTGATCATTTCATTAACTGTAAATGGTCTGAAAACAAAAGACAGAGAATGGCAAAGTAGATTTTTATAGCCAAACAAAAGATGATCTAACTATATAATTTCTACAAGAAAGTCACTTCAATATAATAATATAGATAAGTTGAATAAAAAAGTTTAAAATAAGATATACCAGGGAAACATTAATCAAAAGAGTGCAGAGGTGGTTATATCGATATCAAATAAAATAAACATCAAAACAAATTACCATATATAAAGCGGAACAGTTCATAATCACGAAAGGGCCAATCCACCAAGAAGAAAAAAAACCTTAACGTGCATGTGCCATACAAAAACACTGTAAAATAATTTGTAGCAAACAGTAACAGAATTGAAAATAGAAATAGATGAATCCACAACGAAAGAATTCAACAACCCTCACTCAATAATTGATAGCACAACTAGACAGAAAATCAGCAAGGATATAAAACCCAACAACATCACCAACAATTAGTATCTAATTGATATTTATAGAACATTCCACGCAACTACTACTGCAGACTACACATTCATTCCAAGTACCCATAGAGCATAAACAAAGATAGACCAAATTCTGGACCACAAAACAAACCACAATAAATTTTTAAAACTCGAAATTACTCAGAGCGTGTTGTCTGACTATAGTGGGATCAAACAAGAAGTCAATAACAGAAATCCAGCAGGATAATTTCCCAAACCTGAGAAATTAAATAATTGACTTCTAAATAATCCCTATGCAGAAAAGAGAAGTCTCAAGGAAAATAAAATAATACAAAGAGCTGAATTAAAATAAAAATAGAAGATACCAAAATTTCTGACATGCAGCTAAAAAAGTAATAAGTGAAAAAATGGTGATCCTAAGGCTTGTATTAAAGAAGAGAACATTTAAAATCAGTAATCTAAGCTCCCAAATCAGGAAACCAAGGCCAAAAGAACCAAACCAAAAAGAAAATCAAGGCAAACAGAAGAAAGTAATAAAGATAACATTAGAAATCAATGATATTGAAAACAAAAATACAATGTAGAAAGCAGATGCACAAAACTGAAAAGTAGAGAAAATTATGAAATAAGAAGTTGGTTCTTTAAGATGATCAGTATAATTTATATTTCCCTATCAAGGCTGACAAAGAAAACAAGAGAAAAGACACAAATTATGAATATGCATAATAAAACAAGGTACGTCATTACAGACCCTGATGACAGCAAAAAGTATAATAAGTGAATATTATGGAAAATTCTGCACATGTAAACTTGATAAATTAGATAAAATATAACAATTCATTGAAAAGTAAAGCTACCACAACTCTTTCAATAAGAAACCAATCATTTGAATAGCCCTATAACTATTAAAGAAGAGCTCATAATTTAAAACCTTCTAAAAACAAATTTCAAGGCCTAGATGCCTTCACTGGTGAATTCTACTGAAAGTTAAAAAAAACCACACACACTAATTTTACACAAAATCGAAGAGGAAGCAATACTTCCCGCTTATCTTACAAAGCTAACCAGGATTATCTTGATACCAAAAACCAGACAATGACAATACAAAAAATGAAACCTACAACTAATGTCCCTCAGGAATATAGATTCAAAAATTATTTATTTATTTATTTTAAGTTCTGGGGCACATATGCAGGATGTGCAGGTTCATTACATTGGTAAACATGTGCCATGGTGATATGCTGCTCCTATAAACCCATTACATAGGTATTAAGTCCAGCAAGCATCAGCTATTTTTCCGGATGCTCTTCTTCCTCTCACCCTGCCACAGGCACAAGTGCGTGTTGTTCCCTCCCTGTATCTATATGTTCACATTGTTCAGCTCCCACTTATAAGTGAGAATACATGGTGTTTGATTTTCTGTCCTGTGTTAGTTTGCTGAGGATAATGGCTTCCATCTCCATCCATGTCCCTCCAAAGGACAGGAATTCATTCCTTTTTATGGCTGCATAGTATTCCATGATGTATATGTACCACATTTTCTTTATCTGGTCTATCATTCTTGGGCATTTGGATTGATTCCATGTCTTTGCTATTGTGAATAGTGCTGCAGTGAACATATGCATGCATGTAACTTTATAATAGAATGATTTGCATTCCTTTAGGTATATACTCAGTAATGGGATTGCTGGGTCAAATGGTATTTCTGGTTCTAGGTCTTTGAGGAATCACCACACTGTCTTCCACAGTGGTTGAACTAATTTACATTGCTACCAACAGTATAAAAGCATTGCTATTTCTCTGCAGCCTCACCAGCATCTCTTGTTTCTTGGCTTTTTAATAATTGCCATTTTGACTGGTGTGGTATCTCATTGTGGTTTTGACTTGCATTTCTCTAATGATGAGTGATGTTGAGCTTTTTTCATGTTCGTTGGCCACACAAATGTCTTCTTTTGAGAAGTGTCTGTTCATGCCCTTTGTCCACTTTTTAATGGAGTTGTTTTTTCTTATAAATATGTTTAAGTTTATCATAGATTCTGGATATTAGGTTTTTATTAGATGGATAGATTGCAAATTTTTTCTTTCATTCTGTAGGTTGTCTGTTCAGTCTGATGACAGTTTCTTTGAGGCAAAAACTCTTAACAAAATATTAGCAAGTAGAATTTCACAATATATTTTAAAAAACTAAAAACATAGCTAAGTGAGGCTCATTCCAGGGATGGAAGGTATATTCAATACTTTTGAAAATCAGTTAATGTAGTTAATGTTAACAACTATAGAAGAGAAATCAGATGATTAAATCAAAGGATGCAGAAGGAGCGTTTTCCTAATGAATAATCATTCATTATTTTTTTAAGTTTCTAAGTTTCAGAAAACTAGAAATAGAGGAGAATTTATCTACTGGCTAAAGAGCATCAACAAAAACCTATGGCAAACATTATACCTAAATGATGAAAGACTGAATACTTTGCCCCTAAGACTACAAAAAAGCAAAGGATGTCCACCCTCACCACTGCTATTCAACATGGTACTGGAAACTCTAGCTAGTGAAATAAGGCAAGAAAGAGATAAAAGGCATATAGACTAGAAATGATGAAACAAAACTGATTTTATTTGCACATGACAGTATGGTCTACAGAGAAAATCCCAAGTCATCTGTAAAAACTATTAAAACTAATATGTGATTTCAGCAATGTCACATGATATAAAATCAACATACAAAAATTAATTGTATTGCTAAATACTAGCAATGAAATTGTGAAAATTAAAATTGCAATACTGCTTACAATTACTCAAAGATGATAAAATACTCAGGTGTCAATCTAACAAAATATGCAAAGAAATTATGTGCTAAAACTACAAAATTCTAATTAAAGAAATAAAAATACCTAAATAAATGAAGAGACACACGACGTTCATGAATTGGAAACCTTAACATAGTGAATTGTCAAATCTCCTCAAATTGACACACCAATTTAATGTAATTCCTATCATAATTCAAGCAAGATCTTTTGTTGACATAGAGGTGATTATTCCAAAATTTATATGGAACTATAAAGGCACTAGAATAGCTAAAATAATTTTGAAAGAGAAGAATAAAGTTGGAGAAAGCGCTTTTCAAATTTTCAAGATTTATCAAAGTACACTAACCAAAACTGTGTGGTATTGATGGAGTATAATGGAACAAAGATCAATGAAACTGAATAGAGAATTTAAAAGTAGGTTTTCACAAATATGGCCAACTAATTTTTGATGAAGGTAAAAAGAATTCAATGGAGGAAGAATAGTCTTTGCAATAAATGGTGCTGGAGCAATTGAACATCTATAGGTTAAAAACTAAACCTTGATTTAAACCTTATAACCACTATAATTAACTTAAAATGGATCATAAATTTAAATATTAATTATAAAACTACAAATCTTTTAAAAGGTAATGTAGGAAAAATCTTCAAGATTTACAGCATGGTGAAGCATTCTTAGACATGACACCAAATGCATGATCCATAAAAGAGAAAATAGTTTGACTTTATCAAAATCAAAATTATCTTTTCGGTGAAAGATCCTGTAAAGAAGATAAAAAGGAAAGCTACAGACTGGGTGAAAATGTGTGAAAGCCACGTATTTGACAAAGGCAATCATATCAAGAATATATTAGGAACTCTCAAAACACAATGGCAAAAAAAAAAAAACAACAACAAACAAGCAACCCAGGGAGAAAATGGGCAAGAAATATGAAGGTATCTGTCATTGAAGGGAGTATAAGGATGGCAGATAAGCATATGAAACGATGATCTGCATCTTTAGAACATCTTCTGAACAATCGCCATTAGACAAATGCAAACCAAGACCATGATATTATTACACACCTATTAAAACACATAAAATTAAAAAGGGTGATAATACCAAGTGCTGATAAGGATATAGAGAAACAGAATGTTTCCTACATGGCTGGTAGGAATGTAAAATGATGCAGTAACTCCAGATAAAAAATTAGCTTTTTAAAAATAACACCAAACATGCAATTACCATTTGACTCAGCAGTTGCACTCATGGGTATTTATTCTTGAGAAAGGAAAACTTATTTTGGCACAAAAATCTGAACAAGATTGTCCACAGCAGCTTTTTCTGTAATAGTCCAAACTGAGAAACAGCTCAAAAGTCCTTCACTTTAGTCTGTAATAGCCCAAACTAAGAAACATCCCCAATGTCCTTTGATTACATTAAAAATAAATGAGAAATCTGAATGGTTAAACAAAATGTGGTATTTTGTTTACCATAGTTTACCAAGCATACCATGAAATACTACTTAGGAACACAAAGGTGAAATAATTATGTATACATGCATTAACTTGGACAGATCTCAGGGGTCTTATGCTGAGGTTAAAAAGTAAATCTCAAAAGTCACACACTATATAATTCTATGTATATAACATTCTCACAATGACAAAATTATGGATATGGGAAACATTAGTTGTTGCCAGGGTTTAGAGATAGTGCATGTTGGTGGGTTGGGTGAGGGAATGTGACTATTAAAAAGCAGCATAGAAAGATCTCTGTGGTGATGGAATAGTTCTCTATCTTAACTGTATTGATGATTGCACAAATTGACGTGATAAAGTAGCAGAACTATATACATACATGGTAGATATGTCAGATCCTGTGTTTGGCGTTGTACCATAATTATGTAAGAATGTAAGCACTGGGAAAAATCATTGAATGAAAGGTACATAGGATCACTCTATAGTAAGTTTTCAACTTCCTGTGAATGTGTAATTATTTCAAAACAAAAAGCCTAAAACAGGTGCTATTGGCTCATGAACAGTAGGATGGATTCATCACATGTTCTAATGCAGGATATACATTTTCCCTCTGCTTACAGACAATGTATCATGGATGTATGGATTTGTGAGCTCATTGTGACTTGATCTAAATGGGCTTCGACCTTCACACTTCAGTGCTTCAGAGCTGTGGCCAGATGCCCATTCAGATTACCCAGCCTTTGGATCTACCCAGAAGATACCTGCAGGAGCAGAACTGCTGTCAACTAATAACTCCAGACTTCCTGGAGCCGCTGTGTATTCCATCACCTTTTGGTTTCAGCTGGGGTACAACTCAGATTTCTCATTTATCTTTAATGTAATGCATAGTTATTGAGCACTGACTGGGCCAAGCACTGTCAAGGCCCCAAGTGCCCAATGGCCCCTTGCAGATGGAATAAGTAGATTAATGTGGGATCTTGACGCTGACTCTCTTCTGTCTCAGATTTGATATTTTCCTATTTTACTGGAATTTGGCCAGGCTCTAACCAGTGTCTCCTAAAACAAAACACAATAAAATAAATGAGTTAACTGAATCTGCTCAAAGATCTAAAATAAGCCAAAACTCCAAACATGTTGGTGTAGATTCTTGAGCGCAGGTAACATTCCTCATGAAAGATAAAATAAAGCCACAAAAATGTGCATATCTTTTGACCTAATAAATGTTCATAAAAATCTTTCCTATGGAAACACTTCAAAATATGGGATCAAGGTATATGCAAGATGTTCATTATTAGCATTAAAATGTAACATGCAAACTACCTCCAAAGAGAACTCGCTTTAGGCTGTTCTTGCATTGTTATAAAGAAATACATGAGGCCAGGTGCAGAGGCACATGCCTATAATCCCAGCACTTTGAGAGGCCAAGGAGGGTGGATCACATGAGGCTAGGAGTTCGAGACCAGCTTAGTCAACATGATGAAACCTCATCTCTACAAAAAAATACAAAAATTAGACAGCTGTGGTGGTGAATACCTGTAATCCCAGCTCCTCGGGTGGCTGAAGCACGAGAATCGCTTGAACCCAGGAGGCAGAGGTTGCAGTGAGCCAAGATCATGCCAGGCACTCCAGCCTGGGTGACAGAGCCAAACTGTCGCAAACAAAAAAATTCAGTAAAATTTTGAATTATTATCTTACCCAACTGACATAAAACTCATCTAGTAACAAATGTGTTATTTTTAATGTAAAAGAAAATTTGAAAATTATTATTATAGGTTGCATCAAAACAGGAATACGATGTATGTAAAATGCCTTCCAGGTTAATGTATCTGTCAGAGTCTTGCATGAATAAACAGAAAGTTAACAAAACAAGACTGTTCAAAACTAGCTAATAAAAAATCATGTTATTTTCTTTTAAAATGTAAACCTAAATTTATAAATAATGATATTGCTTGGCTTACAGTATAAGCTGAGTAAAAAGGTCAAACTGAGAGACAAGTTATGAACTGCACAGTTTGTAGATTCCTCTCCATCCCTGATTCTGTTACTCTGTTTGAGCTCTCACCAACTCTTGCCTGGACGCTGGAAATGGCCTTTACAGGGGTCTCATAACCTCTGCGCTCAGCCATTCAAAGGCAACACGACAGCGAATCCATTAACGTGGCTTATCTAAAATGCAATTCTGATCACTGCTCAATCGCAGCAGTGGTGCGTCGAGACTTGCTGAAATGCCATGCTCTTTTCCAGGGCCCTGAGATCCTTCAGAATCTGCGTCTCCCGCGTCCCTGACACATTTCTTGCTCCTGCCTGTGCCTAGCATGCATGTCATGTCACAACAGGGCCGTGCTTGGAGCTGTCCACACTCCATGCTTCCTCTACTTTTTATTTCACTCAAAGACTCTCCAGCTGGAATGCGCTTCGCCTGCCTGCCTCTCAGCCTAGGTCACAACCTCACAAAGCTCCCTGCCCTTCCCTACCAGGCAGGTTAACCACTCTCCTCGGATATCACCTGGAGAGTGTCATGTGGCTCTCCCCTTGTTTCCACATTACTTTACACTTTACATCTCTCTGGCCTCCTGTCCTTGAGGGCGGGGATTAAAATTCCACGTTTTAAAACTCTATGGCCAGTGCGTGGTGTCTGGTCATAATTTTTTTAAAATGGTTTGAATAAACAAAGCAATGATACACAATGAATGAGTGAGCTGTCTACACACAGGTGCTAGAACTTTTTCACCTGTCTTTATTTATTTCCAAAGGGTATGAGTCTGTTAAGATGCACCTCAGGTTGTCTATGCTCCCCAAGACTTTCTTAGACTCTGTTGGTCCACAGACGTGTAGCCCTTCTTTTCTGAATTGAGTTCCCACTTTGAGACTAGGCCACTTCAGCATCTTTCTGCAGAGCCAACTCGTACTTTCGGAATTGTATGAGCCAGTTCTTAAATGAGTGGGAGCTTAAAATTAGCCATGGTAAGAATATTGACACCATGGAAATTGGCAAACCCTACAAATGAGGGGTTTCGTTGTTGTTTTTGGAGAGCCAGCTGTGAAAGCTACAGTCACAGCACTCTGCATTTGTGTGTGTGTGTGCGTGTACACACAGACATCTATAATTTTACTTTATGTGTATTTTCCTACCCTAACAATATTGTAAGTCCTACATGACAGGGAGCCTATATTTTCTGTTTATATAAATAAAAATTATGTATTTACTTATTTATAGAACCTATCTCATCTACTCTGAAAATGTGTTGTTTGGATAAAATATGGACTTCAGAAATCTAAATGTCAAATAAAAACAAAAATAACGTGAGAGGAAGAGAAAAGCCACATAATGAACATCCAGATTCAGATAACTACTGTGACTAAGGATTAAACATTTGCTCTGAGCTTCATAGCAGCCAAAAGAAAAACTGGCATTTTTCATTTTACTTTATTATCTGTTACTAAACAGTGACTAAAAGAATAATGTACATTGACATTGAACAAAAGCGTAATAAAAAGTGATTTTTAATTATGTCCTGGCCATGTATGCCATTTTATATATTAATTTTACTCAGTTTCACAACCACAGAGATAATTCTTATTATCGTTTTTGGACAAAGAAGGCACAGACGTTTGCACGGTAAGTGCCTAGTCAAGTTCATGCACAGCTAGTCAAAGAGGAAGTACCCATGGGCATGGGATCCAAGACAGTGATCCATTGTTCCCAGCCATGTTATACTACCTTTCTTGGTTACAACGGAGATGCCTATCATGAAACTATATAAAACAGACAGATATGTATTCTATATGGTAATTATTTACAAAAATATTCTAAAAAAAGTAGCCATCATGAGTTTCAGAGGTAACTCAGGGATGATAGTTTACTGAGGCTCACTAATAAGGTCTGTGTGTTATCCAAGGGTTTAGCCTAATAAGAAGACAGGATTTCGAAGCTCTGGACACAGGCATCCATGGGTCACATCTGACACTAACTTCCTCAAATGCTAATTGCTCAGCTGGGTTTCAACACCTAATGAGAGACAGTTCAAAGTTAAAACTCAGATTGCCACTTGAAGGTCAGTCCATAAGTTTGGGTTAAAGAACAAAACAAAAATTGTTTATGTACAGGTGGAATTTACTCCTAGTAAGACGTTTCCAGTGTGATGAATGATTTGAACAATTTGTTTTGAGCATATTACTACTTATCTGTATAATATAAATAGTGGGATGTCCCAGGCTTCCAGCCTCAGGACTTTGTGCTGGCTCCTCAGAGGTACTGCCCACGTGAGTAACAGACACCTGCATGCAGATACCTAGAAGCAGATATCCACATGCAGCTGCCCACATGCTAATGTCCACGGGCAGATACCCACATGCAGATACCCACACGCAGATACCCACATGCAGATACCCACATGCAGAATGCAGATGCCCACATGCAGATACTCACATGCAGATGCCCACATGCAGATACCCACACGCAGATACCCACATGCTAATGTCCACAAGCAGATACCCACATGCAGATATGCACATGCAGCTGCCCACATGCTAATGTCCACATGCAGATACCCATGTGCAGAATGCAGATGCCCACATGCAGATACCCACATGCAGATGCCCGCATGCAGAATGAAGATATCCACATGTAGCTGTCCATATGCAAATGCCTACATGCAGATACCCACGTGCAGATGCCCAAATACAGACACCTACACACAGATGCCCACGTGCAGATACCTACATGCAGATACTCACATGCAGAATACAGATGCCCACATGCAGATGCCCACACACGGATACCCACGTGCAGATACCCACATGCAGATACACACTCGCAGATGCCCACACGCAGATGCCCACATACAGAAACTTACATACAGAAACCTACATACAGAAACCTACATGCAGTCAACATGAACACTAAGTTCCTCCTGTTTATCTGGCCCTAAACAAGATGCGGCACAAACAAGATTCAGTCTCTGTTCTTTAGGACTCAAGTTTCATCAGAGAGAAGGAACCACAAAAATACAAGTGGCAGTGTCATTTCTAAGGGCTCTGGAAGGGACATATTCAGGATTCTTTGCCAGCACATGGTGGGAAGGGCCTGACTTTCGTGGGGATGGAGGAAGGGCAGTGTTGTACGGGGATCATGGAAAGCGCTGGTGAGATTTCAGCGACAATGAATCCAAAGACTAACTTGTACATGTTTAGCATTTTTCTGGATATACATATTCTTCTCATGATTGTAAGAATGTGAACTGGATAAAGCAATTTGCACAACAGTAAACCTAATTCATATGATAAAAAATAAAAAGTGATGTGTGAGTTAAAAACCTGCAAATAAAGAGTGGGCACTCTGTGTAGATTATTGGATCCTGGAAGCATTCAGTGGGAACTTCCTGGAGGAGATAGTATTTCAATCGGGTCTAAAGAACAGAAAAAAACCCAGATCGGAACATCCATGAAATACAAAATTCAAGGTAATGTTTTGCCCTAAAATAGGCTGGAAACATGAATAAGCTTGATGAATAAATGTGGAAAGATGAATAAATGTGGAAAGATGAATAAATGTGGAATTAAGAAATAAACATCAATGCAAAGGCTGGTGATGGGGATAATAAGCACAATGTTTCCAAAATGTTCCATGCTAAGGATGTCAAGAATACCTGTTGGCTGGCCACACACCTTGAAGTCAGTAAGTCATGTGCACTTCGTGGTTTATACTCTCTGTTACCAACACCAAATCTCCTGTCTCCAGTATTCAGTGATAGAAATTCTTTTTCTTCTTAAGAATCCCATGTATCTTATTATTATGTACATAGAGTTATTTGGCAACTGGTTGCTTCCTCTGAAACTCCTGAGCTCAAGGATTATGCTGGAGCAGCCTCAGAGCCCAGCACAGTGCCTGGCCTGTAGCAGGCACTTGGTCGATTTTGTGTTTTGAATGCTTTAGACTGTTTCTTGTTAAGTTTGTTAAAATTTACAAAATTACTTGCAGACACTCTTCACCCCACTTGGGCATCCTTAATGAGCCACTCCGGATGATAGAATGTGGCCCAGAACCACACATGGATGCTATTTGACTGAATTAAGTGAGCGTAGGAGAGAAGCCCCTTGTACAAGGAGTGATGGGACCAGCTGGCTCACGACGGCAAGTGCGAGCCATCCATGAAGAACTCCCTTGAGTGACAAACACTCTCTTCTCTCCTGCTCATCACAGCAGGTGTGGAGAGACCTGACATGGCAGAGCCAGGGGTTCTGCCTCCAGAGGTTGTAGGAGAAGGGGGACTGCTGCTGTTTTTGGAGCACAGACCATAAATTACTCACTGATTGAGAGCATGAGGCTCCTCCTTCCCAAGTCTTTCTTCCACGTCACTCACACCTGGATGCCACCATGCCCGGATGCACTCTCCATGCACTTTTCTTGCCCCCCTTGCTCCTGGAATTTGCCAGGATGTGTTGGCATCAGGCCTGCCTTTAGGCATCCTGAGTAGAGCCACGGAAGACCTAAATTAGCTGGGATGGGTCCATTTGACAATCACCCAGGCCAAACTGACACCTGCAATCTGAGTCACTGCATTTTAACTGTTTATTAAGTGGTGACAGTGACAGCTAGATAGTTTAGAGGAAGGGCCCCTTCCCAGTGTGTTCTGGGAGTGCACTGCTCTAGAGAGAAGGCAGAGGCATGATACCATGGGCGGTGCTGACGGTGGAGGGGCTGCTGTTATTGTAGACCACAGGATGAACACACAACTGAATCTCTCTGCTCTTTTGTCTTGTGGAAAAATGGTTTGTTAGAAGTCACTCTAAAAAGTAGCCCTCTCCTCTGTATCCCTAGCTTTGGGCAGCTTTTCGTGAGTGTTGTTTTGGGGAGCATGGAGAGCTCATTTGGCAGTAGGAAAACGCCTTCCTGAATCTGACAGGCACCATGTTTCCATTGAAAAGCCACAACGTGCGTGGCCCTGACACCTCAGAAAAGAGGACAGGCTTCGATGGGAATCTGATCTGCTTTGAAGAGGCCAGGAAGCCTTTCCTGCTTACCAGGAAATGCCCACATTCTGAGCACACCATCTTTCCACCTGGCTCGTTGATTAGCTGCAATATGGGTCTGATATGTATTTTACAAGTGAGATGCATTGATGGGTGGGGTTAAGTATCCCTGGCCAGGAAAGAATGAGAACACACAGCAGTGGACTCTCTAGGGTGGCCACTTTGTTGGGGGCAGCACTGACAAACACAGGAGGACACACGCACAAAGATGGGCTTGGCTTTTTCTCACAATTTTGCCTCAAGTCAGACTTGTTTGCCTCCTAGGAACTGTTTGCTAGAATAAGAGTGTGAATGTCAGGAAAATACATGTGCCCCCACACACTTCTGTAGAGCACATATGTTGCCAGCTACAGTAAACAAAAGTGCCTTATGCAAGCAGGACTCATGCAAGAAAAAAAAAAAAAGGCTGGGGCAAGTGTGGAAGGATTTAGACTCGAGTCCTGAATTCAAGACCCAAGTCCTTCACTTTGTGCCCTGTGATTATCCTGGATACAAATCTCTTGGCTCATCAGGGCCTAAGTTTTGTTTTGTTTTATTTCATGCATAAAATGAGGAGACTGATAACAATCCCTACCTTGGAGGATGGTTTTAAAGATCAAGGAGCTAATGCAGGGGATCTCAACCTCAATGCTACTGACACTTTGAGCTGAATAGTTGCTGTGGAGGTGTGCCTGGGCACGGCAGGGGTCCCTGGCCTTTCCCCACCAGATGCTAATAGAACTCCCTCCTTCCCTAGTTATAGCAGCCAAAGATGTCTCCAGACTTCGCCAAATGTCCCCTGGAAGAGCAAAATTGGCCCCAGTTGAAAACCACTGATTAAATGTATATACAATTATTTGAAAGTGGAGAGAACTCTCTACACATTTGTTAGGCATGGAGATAAAAATAACAATGAGAGGGTGACAACATTTACATATTCTAAGTGGGTATAGTGGAAGTCGGGCATAAACTGATGCCCAATGTCAAGTGGATGGGATAGGAAATCAGATTAATTCAGCCTGATATATTATGGCTTGATACTACTGTGAAAATGCCATATTTAATTAAACAAATTCTGTTTCTTTCTTCCTAGTAAAGGGGAGGGGAAAAAAGAAAATGAGTAACACATTAAATTGCAGGATATTAATTATACAGAGCTACATATTAACTGTTATGCATCCTAAGGAGCTAATTTTCTTCACACTGTTATTATTATTTGTTACTTGTATAGCACCGTTGATGTAAACAGACTGTTTTAGAAATACGCCCATAAAGTTCACTGCTGTTCCGTGAGTGTGCTGTATAATTATGCATTTACCTTCTAGTAAGCAAGTGAGAAGCACAGCTCACTCACGGCAAAAACCCATTGCAGTCGCGTTGATCTGACTTTCTAAAAATCTCTGAGTAGCAGCTACAACATGTTGTGCTGGAAACAGAATTGATATCATCTGAATAAACAAGAGTCTTGAGAAGAAATCTATTTTTGTTATATATATTTTTTTACATTAAAGAAAAGGGCCAGTCTTTCTCAGAAAGAGTTTCACACCGGGGGTATTTTTCAGAGGAGGGGTATTTTTTGGTTTTCTGTTTTCTCTTCTGTGGGGCTGATCCATCCCTGTCAAGTCTGCAAAGTGTGTTGTGCGTGGGTGGAAAGGCAAACCACACAGAACATGCTCTTTGCCATAGTCAGGTCACCTTCAATACCACATGACGAGTTTCTTAAGAAGGGGAAAAAAATGTAACAAAAAGAAAACACACAGACACAAATGATTGAAAAACCAATATGAATTATATGCCAAAAGGTGGCTTCACTTTTTCAGCTCAGATCACCAATGTCAGCAAAACCCTTTCCCACCGTGTGTCAGCCGTGGACAGGTGGAAGATGGAGGGTGGCATGCAGGCCTCTCTGTCATGGAGCAGCTGGGCTGGTGCTGATGAAATCACCATTGATCCACCCCGTAGTATTGACTGTAGATGATTTCTAGCTTAGACACATTTGTAGGCAATCTTTTGGGGAATGGAGTGTAATCACTGTATTGGTCAAAAATATTCACACTTCTTGTTTTTTTTTTTTCTTTTTATTCTGCACTTGGCTTGGAGCAATGAACACCTAAGATTCCGGATACATTTCTTTAAAAAGGATACATTGCTTGTATGGCTCAAACAGAACTCCTCATAACAAACAATCTTTCAGTTTCATGAGTAGGGTTGTGGTCCTCAATTTTGACAAGAATGGCAGCCTCACTACTTATTTATTAAAGAAAATGGCTCCAAAATGGCAACTACACATCTCTTGGGCTCCAGAGTCCAGGATGTTATGTAGCTGGTGAACTTCTCAGGCGGATAAACTTATAAGGCTTGAAAAATCTGTTGACTGGTTCCCTTGCAAATTCCAAGAAGTAGATGTATACAGTGATGGGTATTTATCTTTAGGGAAAAAATAAAGTTTGAAAATAAGAAAAAACAATATTTGAATAAATAATTTCTCATCACACAAATTTTTTTAAAATATCTGTCTTTTCTCCTCACCAAAGATGATGGTTATGGGTGTTTTAGCCTGGAGAAAAACAAAAAAATCTTTGTCCAAATACATATAAACCTATAAAAGTACGTTTAAATTTCTCTACATATTAAGGATTTTACCTAGTTCTCCAATTAACAATTGGATGATTTTATACATTTTTCAATTCAATCTATTTGTCAGATGTGCTGTATTCTTAACAGGAATGGTCAGTAATTCTCCACCAAGGAGGAAGTCCGATGTGGGGAGGGGTGTGGAGCTGCCATGAGAGAGCAGGTGTTTCTCTGCCCCTCCCCTTAGATGGTGAGGGAGGAGAACCACTGATACAGGAGAAGTCCTGGGGTGCTGTGATCATTGTTATTCTCTAAGGCAGACATTTCATTCAGAGATGAGACTTCAAGGGTGAATTTCCAACACTTGGAACAAATACTTCATGAATTTACCAAAAGCCTGATTACCTCAGATGTAAGTTGAGATGATTTAACACACAGTATTTCAAGAAGTTTATTTTTAGGAAGATAATGGAAAACAAAGTTTATCCAAGCACTATGAGACAATAACTTAGATGAGACATAGAAACGCATTCCAATAGAGCAAATTTAAATAGAAAGGAAGGCTAGTGCCTAGCTGGTAGTTTTATGCCTCATTCTGTGAAAGCAGAGATACAAGTCAGGTTACATGGGAGCCATGGAAAGCTTTCTTTGCTGCGCACCCCTGCCCTTACCTGTGAGCACACGGTATGTGTGTGAGTGCTCTGTCCCAGGCCTGATTCTTACCCTTTGGGGCTCGTGATGCAGCCAGCTCTCCGTGAAGTCCATCTCACATCTCAGTACCCAAGATCAGGCCTCTTTAGAAAATAAAATTTATGTAGGAAATAAACTGTGCTTTTACGTTGTTACAAAACAATAGAAGCGGGACCTTCACCTGCCTTCCCTGTTCTCAGCAGTTTGAGATGACATGTGGGTGCTCACTGTCACCTCTTAGAATCACATGTTACGCCTTTTCCAGGATAGTCCCCAGTGAAAACCTCCCAGACTGTGGAGGGAGCATTTGAGAGCACCACGAGGGCGATGAGACTCAGGTAACGGCAGGGACTAAGGTGAAGTCTCCTAGGGAGGAGACCCAGCAGGGGTGCCTGATCCAGACCGGGGGATCTGGAGTACAGGCTTTTGTCATGAAGAAAGCAATTTTAATCAGGAAACAGCTAGTTTGGTGAGAGTGAATTGGGGAGGCAGAGAGTTCTGGGCAGATAGAACTGTAGGTGATAGATTCGGAAGCCAGAGACCCTGGAACATTCTAGGAGCTTGAAAAAATTTCTGTGTGGGTCCAGTTAGAGTAAGGGGTGGTCGCGAGGTGGGACCCAGCATGCTTAGGCGGGGAGATGCTGTTAATGGAAGGCTCTATTAATGACGGGTGGGGCCAGAGGATTATGAAGGAGTCAATACTAACTTCTAAGGACCTTGCAATACCCATGCAAATTTGCATTTTATTCCTGGGGGGAATCCTGTAGAGAAAAGAAAGATCGGCCTGGCACGGTGGCTCACGTCTGTAATCCCAACACTTTGGGAGGCTGAGGGGGGCGGATCAGGAAGTTAGGAGATCGAAGCCATCCTGGCTGACACAGTGAAACTCCGTCTCCACTAAAAAAAAAATACAAAAAATTAGCCGGGCGTGGTGGCGGGCGCCTGTAGTCCCAGCTACTCGGGAGGCGAAAGCAGGAGAATGGCGAGAATCTGGGAGGCGGAGCTTGCAGTGAGCCGAGATCGCGTCACTGCACACCAGCCTGGGGGACAGAACGAGACCCTGTCTCAGTAAATAAATAAATAAATAAATAAATAAATAAATAAATAAATAGATAGATAGATAGATAAAAGAGGAAAGATCCAGGAGAGAAAAAATGGAATCCTGTCCGATGAAGGGTACCTTTGCCTCAACAGTGAGCCCTGGGCAGGTAGTTTGTCCCATGACTTCTCTTTAGAGGCCCGGATGCTGTTTTATGCTGGGCAGACAAATAGGTTTAATGGAGGGATTTTAATTAATAAACCTAATAAATGAAAAGACAACATTAAAAAGAAGAAAAATGCTTGGTGGTTTCTGATTTAGGTCTAGAGAGGACATTAATACATCACTACAATTTTTTTTTTCTTTTTAGCCTTATACATATTTTTCCTTATAAAATCTAACTATGTGTCTAAAGTTAGCAGGGAATTATAGAAAGAGAAAAAAAGTTATTCTTCATTCTCTCAGTCTAATTCAACAAATGATTAGGAGTTAATGAATTTTCTTCAAACATTTTCCCCTTAGGAGTGAGTGTCTTACCACATTTGTACTCATATTATATACACAGTTTAAACCCAGTTTTTCATATAACATTATGTCATAGACATTTTTCTTATTGTTGGAGTCCATAGCCATCATTTTAAGTAAAAAGATAATAATTCATCAAGAAAATACACTATATCATATCTATTCTCCTATTCTTAAGTTATGATCACCTTTTTGCTGCATAAAGGATCTATTTTTGTGGGTCTTCCCAAGAGTTTTGAATTATGCCTTTGGGAATTGATTCCAAGACCTGTAATTTCCATTGAATGTGTATCAGTGTACTTATATGTCTTTTTCTTCATATTACCAAAATGTTTTCCAAATGGATTATACCAATCTACACTCAGACTATCTGCTCCAGAGAAAAATAGCCTTCTGGGGAACTTGTGGGGACTTCTCATCCACACTCCATGCTCTACGTTGTATCATCCTTCTTGGCTGTGAAGAGAAGTCTGAGCAAGGCAAATGCTATGGAAGCCCACCAGATGGACACATATATGAATAGAGTTTGCTTCTGGCCACATTTTCACCTTTAGGAATTGTCAGGATGCAGTTCTCTATGGTGTCTCTGCCTCTCAGACTACATTTATCTAGCAGCATTAGAAGCTAGTGTCTCCCTTAAGGGCAAAGGGCAGACTTGTTTTGTGATCAAGATAATAAGGATAGTGTCTCCTTCAGAAACAAAGTTTGGGCAGGTTTGCTAGCAGCCCCATTAAGGTTAGGGGTTTGGCACCCCATGTTCCTCAGCTGTGATGCAGACCCCATTGTACATGGCAATCACCTGGGCCTACCTTGGGGACATATGGAACGGATGCAACAAGAAGCTCATGCTGCCTGTTGTGCTGTGACTAATAGGCTGTCTAGATCCATTCCCCACCCGTGGAATCTACAGAAGCATGGCTAGCCAGCCCAGAAGCTGCAGTGGCTGCTGCTCCTAAGGGATTCCTTAACCATGAGATGACAGGTTGTGGAAGTATGGACCGACAATGTCTGGGCAGAAGAGGCTGCAACCAAGGGCAGAAATGTGCCTGGCTTCTGGTACAAACTACAGCACCTATTATTTATTGTGTTAATTTTCTGAGGGCCTATGTAGCAACTACTATTGTTTTCTTGTAGAAGACCTGAGATCCAGGAGTCAGATACACTCAGATGCAACTGCCGGTTTCAGTGCTTACTCCTTCCATGACCCTGAGCATGGTACTCTCTATGCCTCAGTTCCCATGTATGAAACAGAAATTGTAAGAGAATCTCACAAATTTGTTTAATGAGATGATATAGTGAAGTGCATGGCATTGTGAACTGGCTCATAGCATATACTGAAAATATGTTACCTAGTACTTCTTTGCTGCTTGATTATAAGATTTGAACAGCTTTTCATTCTCCAAAGACCAGATAATTTGGTATACAGAAAAATCTTAATTGGTAATCAAACCCAGCCTTATAATTTTACTGATTGAAAAAAGGAACGCAGTGACTTGCCTTCTGCTAAAATGGACACCAAGTTAGTACTGGGCAGTATTAGCATACATACCTCCTCAGTATCAGCTCAACTCCCTCTCTACTGAAACTTCAATTCACCATGTAGTAATCGAGACAGAGTGAAGTGTTCTATAGATAGGAAGTAAAGAGAGACAAGATGGAATTAAGTTTAAAAACACATAGAGAAGCTAAGGATTGCCACAGGACCACTCTTAAAACTAGACAGACAGAGGCTGGGTGCGGTGGCTCACACCTGTAATCCTAGCACTTTGGGAAGCAAAGGCGGGCAGATCACTTGAGGTCAGGGGCTCGAGACCAGCCTTGCCAACATGGAGAAGCCCCTTCTCTACTAAAAATAAAAAAAATAGCCAGGTGTGGTGGCATGCACCTGTAGTCCCCACTACTTGGGAGGCTGAGGAAGGAGAATCACTTGAACCTAGGGGGCAGAGGTTGCAGTGAGCTGAGATCGAGCCACCGCACTCCAGCCTGGGTGACAGACAGACGGAGACTCTGTCTTAAAAAAAATAAAAATAGATAGGAAGCAATTTGAAGTATTATTGAGATAATATTTCTGATAGAGAAAAGGCTTCAAATTATATGGACTAAGAGTAAAATAGCTTATTTAGAAAGGTGGTTCTCAGCTTCTCATTCTGAGACAATTCACTTTTGCTATTACAGGTAAAACTAAATTTGAATGTTGCCTACTAAAATCACATAACATGAAAAGTTGCAATAGGATAGAAGACATACACAAAAGCAGAAACATGTTATTAAAAGAAGATATGCAAACTCAAAAGTAAAATAGCATAAATTCATAAATGTTGAGTAGAACACATCTCAAAACTGTCTCTACCCACAGTTGCATTGTTGTACAAGTCATAAATTATTTCCTAAGCTAATGATTAGGAAAGCCTTATGCAAGCTATAAATCCATCAAAACATGTAAATTAATATAATAATGTAAAGTAATATGATTAATATTATAAATAATACTGCATAAGCATTTTCTTAGGCTAGAATATGCTCTGGTAATAACACCTATGTCTTAGAAGGTTGATGCAATAATGGTTTGCGTTTCTTAGTCATGAAAATTCCACTGCAGTTCTTGGCAATTTTTCAGGGTAGCCCTCCACATAGTAATTCAATGATTCTTATCACTCTGATCTAGTGCATCTACCACTTCAATGTGAGACATCTTTGATCACCATGACAGGGGAAGACAGCTTGAAGTTTGCAGCCGATCTTGTATATGTTGGCCCCAAATAAGCATACTTTGCTTACATCCACAGCCTAGGGCAACAGTTAACTAGTCAAGAAGAGTGGGAAATAGGACAGACAAACTGAGTGCTTGGGGGATCCCCATTCTCATGAATAAAATTGTTAAATTATTGTCTGTGGATGATTTTTTTTTTCTAAGAAAGCACCTAACTGCGCAATGAATTTGGAAAGAGATTCGTGCAAACATTCCTTAAAATTCAGATGAAAAGTGGTGCTTGGTGTGATAAAGGCTTAATTACCAACAAAATTCAAATCTCCAAAACACGTCATTTCATAGAATTAATAAGCAAGGTTTTTACTCTGTTGTGAAAGTTAGTGTGGTTTTAAAAATGAGGGCTTATAAACTGGTTAAATAAAACATAAAACATTCTTCTATCAAAACACTATACAAACTCTAAGAATAATGCAATAGAGCTGTATGGGCTGATATGGTAAAAGCAATGCGCAGCAAAATATGGGAAGAGTGTGATTCCATTTCTGTGCATGCATTCCTGTGTACACACATGCATGCTTGGTCTTCATTTTCCAGGATCTCTTGCAGTTAGGTGTGCCCATGTAACAGAGTTCTAGCCCATAAACTATGAGCAAAACAGCTGTATACTGTTTTACAGGTTCCAGCTTGGCCCGTAAGCTCTGCTCTAGCCATCTTCCACGAGTTTCTCTTCTACCTGGGCTTCTACTCAATATGAAAAAAGCTGGGCCAGGCACAGTGGCTCATGCCTGGAATCCCAGCACTTTGGGAGGCCAAGGAGGATCACAAGTTCAGGAGATCGAGACCATCCTGGCTAACACGGTGAAACCCCATCTCTACTAAAAATACAAAAATTAGCTGGACATGGTGGTATGTGCCTGTGGTCCCAGAGGCTGAGGCAGAAGAATCGCTTGAACCCGCGAGGCGAAGGTTGCAGTGAGCAGAGATTGCACCACTGCACTCCAGCCTGGGCAACAGAGCGAGACTCCATCTCAAGAAAAAAAAAAATAGGAAGAAAAGAAAAGAAAAGAAAAAAACTGCACCTTGCATCCCTGCTTGGAAGAGGGATGCCCACCAACAGGAACACCTCTTTTATACTTTATGTGAGTAAGAAATTAAGCTCTAGTACCCTTCAGCCTTTATGCATATTAAAGTTTCCCTGTTCTACAGCTATCTTACTTGGACTAAAAGAAATTAAAGTCTGTAGTTGCTCCATGAGGGAGTGAGATGGAGGATAGTGGTGGCACTAAGTGCCCTTTAATTGTTGAATTAAGATCTTCAAAAATCAAAGATTAAAAAGGAAATAAAACAAAACACTGATCATATTATACACTTGCTTTTTTGCACTTATCTCTTTCTGCTAAATATTTAATATTGAAGAGAAAACAAAAGAAATCATTTAGTTGACACGCACATGTGTCAATTATATAACCAATATTTTAACTTAAGCACTTGGAGCCTCAGCTTCACCACTTGAAGGCAAGGTCTTTTAGCTTGTGACAACTACAGTATTTTTCATAAAATGTCTTTAATTACAGGTTTCACATAGGCATGTGGGGGAATGATCATCAAACTCACAGTCAAACACAGGCATCTTGAGAAAGGAAAAGTTCAGTGCTGATAAACAATATTACTTGAAACAAGGAGAGGTGAAAATGTTAGCTTCCTTTAACTTAGAGACATAGGGCAATTAAAAAATACCATTTTGGGATTTTGAAAGAGTGTGTTTGTGTGTGTTTTTGTGTGTGTGTGAAATACACATAAAACAGAGACTCTAATGATTACAAAAAAAAAGAAAACTAGAGTATATAAAAACAAACAATGAATGTGAAATGTTTCTTAAAATGCTAATTAAAAAGAAGGAAAAGCAGCTGCCTGACCACAGCATAATGGTGTACACACACACACACACACACACACACACACACAACTTGTAAAATTCCATACTTTCATTCTCTCTGGTGAAATTATATCTGATTTAGAACTCCAAAATTATTCTTATTGTAACAATCTCCTTTGTTTATCATTGCCTATTGTCACTTTCAACAAACCAATAAATCCCACTGATGCTGCTGAACCACGACAAGCTGTGTTGAAAGTTTGGCACGAGGAAGTGTCACATTACCTACGCTCCAGTCTGTTGTCAGCTCCTCTCCTCATCAATGGTTGCACAAATAATCCTTTATCCAAAAAAGCTTCTATTTCTGGGATAAACCATGAAAGGAGTGCTATGATACATGTATCCCTAGTGCCAATTCTCTTTTGAATATTCTAGATTCCCTCAGCATGTATTCTCAACCATAGTTCTCCTTCAATATTCTTACCTTTAAAAATTTTCACCCTCTTCCCATCTCCTCCTGTTTTTTGACAAGGTGGGTATATGATAGAGCTTTGTATTAGTCTGTTTTCATGCTGCTAATAAAGACATACCCTAGACTAGGTAATTTATAAAGGAAAGAGTTTTTGGTTTTTTGTTTGTTTGTTTTGTTTTGTTTGAGACAGAGTCTTGCTCTGTCGCCCAGGCTGGAGTACAGTGGCACAATCTCAGCTCACTGCAAGCTCCGTATAAAGGAAAGAGTTTTAATTGCCTCACAGTTCCACATGGCTGGGGAGGCCTCACAATCATGGCAGAAGAGCAAGGTACGTCCTACATGGTGGTAGGCAAGAAGCTTGGGTAGGGGAATTCCCATTTATAAAACCATCAGATCTTGTGAGACTTAATCACTACCATGAGAACAGTATGGGGGAAATTGCCCCATGATTCAATTATCTCCACCTAGCACCACCCTTCCTACATGAGGATTATTACAATTCAAGGTGAGATTTGGGTGGGGACACAGCCAAACCATATCAAGCTTAGAGAATCAGACACTTGGCAAAGAATCTTTATAACCCTAGTAAGACCTACCATGCATTGAAAGCCAACTGTTGAAACAATGAGTAAAGTCCATTGCTTATATTACCTCTGCTCCTTATGTACTAGTGTATGAAATGGGTATCTCTACCTGTTTCTCAGGTAAGGGAGGAAGTTGGGGCTAAGATGGGTCAAATAGGTTGCACCTGGTTTTACACCTAATCAAGATCAGAGCTGGGAGGTAAACCCAGGTCTACTTTAAATACCATTTTCATTCCAGGAGGAAAGATATCCATTCACTTATTTATTTAATCATTCAGAGAGTATTTGGGATCCTACACTGAAGGGTGTTTTGTGATAAATTCAAAGTCAGAATTTCTTTCCAACACTCATTCTGCAGTTAAGATGGGACACAATGATCGAAAACAGGAGAACATGTTATATTTTCCCACGCTTCAGCCCTAGGCACAAAGGTCTTCTTATAGACAGAGCTCCACTGGCTCAAATGACCCATGAACACAGGAAAAGGTATACAGTGCAGTGAGCTAATCCAAGACTGATCTTATATATCCATCCTATGTCTGAACCACTTAATTTTTTTACTCAAATAAATCAACAGAGTGCAGAGTCAGCCTTCTGTGGGCATCTCTAGAGTAATTAGAATAGGTTCTAAAGGCTCTCTTTGTCTAACTTGGTGTGGAGGCATTGCTGACACTTTACCGTGTGATAACGGGCAAGTGACAGCCACACACTCATCAGTTCACACATCCCTCACCTGGTATTTCTAAAGCCGTTGTACTTTTTTCTCCTATTTTTTAAAGAAATATTTCATCATAAGAAATTTGGCGTGTTCAGCTTTTAAAATTTTTTTCTTATGCATTTGTCCAGAATGAAATCCCTTGACACTATCACATTTGTCCCAGACACAGCTTTTGGACAAAATAGCCTTTACAGATCATTCAGAGGAATATTCATTGAGCAGTAAGTGAATTACAGTCAGTCGAAGCTTGCATAAATTACAGCTTCTGAGTGAAGGAAATAAGAAGAAATACATGATGAAAGCTGAGGCACATCAAGAAGCCCATCACCTAAGATTATTGTATCTCATGACATATTCCCCTAAACATGCTTCTCTTGGCTTCCCCTGTGCCATAACATGTATTCTATGAGAAAATTATAATAATTCTTGATTCCTCATGCTCACCTCCACATTTCACTGGTCAAATAATGTTGAACATTTTAATTCCCAAAATTGCCTTCAATACATCCTTTCAATGCACTATCTCTCAACAGGGCAATTGAATTTTATTCTCCACCTACCCCAACATATGCACACACATTTGTCTCTATTGTCTTTGTGGTCAGCCCTTCACCGTTGTATTGGCAGAAGAATCTTCTACGTGACAAACTAATTGAATCACTGCCTTGGTCAAAGTCCTTTAGTAATTCCAAATTGATCAAAGCATAAAATCCCCAAAAGTGAAAAAATGTCCCCACATTCTGTTCAAATTGTCCTTCTATCCTTATTCCCAGAACGTTAATGTTTTAAAGAAACCAAGCTGCTCGCTCTTTCTAAAGCACATCCTGTCCTTTCACTCGGCTTAACCTAAATGGACCAAACAGAATGCTCTTCTTTCTCTTCCCCACCTGCCTGAATCTGGAACTTTTTTCTGTTTTCTCAGGTTGAGTTAGTTCTGCCCACCTTTGAGTATCAACACTTGACATATGCCAACCACGAATGGTCCTGACACCCTGATGGGAATGACTCTCCTGTTTGCTTCACTCACAAAAAATGAGCTCTTCCATTTAAAGGGCCATTTCACTTTCAGTTGTTATTGAAATATTTCATTAAAAATATTTTGAATGAATGGATGGATGAATCTTGAAAAAGTTTGATTAAAATATGGTGCCAGCAGTCAGTAGCAGTTATGTTAGTTGGGGAGTGAGTCAGAGTATTGAAGGTCTCTTCCACACAGTCCCTACATAGTGGTCTTCCTGGCCTTGACCAAGCCTCCCATCATCAAGGGGAAATTCTGCCATTTCTTCATCATCATTTTCTTATCTGTAGGCCCTAGTGTCTAATGACATCGGATGAACCAGATGCTTAGTTTCTCCAGTAATGTTTTTGTCCTTTCTTGAACAAAAAGTTGTATAATGTTACTTAATCATATATGATTTTTTAAAAAATTGTATAATATTACTTAATCATATATGATTTTTTAAAAAATCATATAGTGTTACTTAATATACATTCTTTGTGATGGGACAAAAATGGCAACTTTATTAGAGGAAGAGTTAATGTAAAAACCAACAATCTATTCTAGTTGCAATCCTCATTCAAAAATTCAAATCAGCTGATAAAATTGACATAAATTTTCAGATGTAAAACAAAGACATCTTCATCCTCTTAGTCTCGAGATAGATATCACTCGCCTGGAAAATTTTCTCTGACTCCTAGATTTGGGAGAAACTCACTGCTATGAATTGTCCCAGCACCCTGTGCTTACCATGCGACTCATAATAGTGGTAGCTATTTATTTCTTGTCATCCTTCCATACCTATCTAGGAACTCCTTGGGAGAGGGACAGGATCTTCCTAACCACTGTATTCCTCATGCCTAGTACAGTGATGGCACCCAGCAGAATTTCAGTAATAGGATTTAATGAAAGAACAAATGAATAGAGTTTGCTGGTAGAAAACAAGGCTAATTTTCAAACTTTCCCTACTGACATGAAGAAGAAGGTATTTTCTTTAGCACCAACATGGTTTTTTTTAGCACTCCCCAGCACTAAAGTGGAAATATGACAATGTACAGTTCACAGGAAGTAGATATTTCACACTATGATTAGTCTTTTTGGGTTGTTGACTGAACCAATCTTAGGACTTTAAAAGTCATAGGAATGCTGTAACCCTATAACCATGAGTTCATGGCTGGCTGATTAGGCTCCTGAGACTAGAGCAACAGACACACAATCAAACCTCCTACTCTTGCTGCCTAAATTTTATTTATTATTTTTATTTATTTATTTATTTATTTATTATTTTTTGAAACAAGGTCTCGCTCTGTCGCCCAGGCTGGAGTGCAATGGTGTGATCTCGGCTCTCTGCAACCTCTGCCTCCTGAGTTCAAACAAGTCTCCTCTTTTAGCCTCCTGAGTAGCTGGGATTAAAGGTGGCTGCCACCACGCCTGGCTAATTTTTGTATTTTTAGCAGACACGGGGTTTCACCATGTTGGCCAGGCTGGTATTGAACTCCTGACTTCAGGTGATCCACACACCTCACCCTCCCAAAGTGCTGGAATTACAGGTGTGAGAAAACATAAATGAAAATTGCAGTAAAGTAAACAAAGCAAAAGTGACAATAAGGAGTTGAAGGCAGCTGAGAGTTGAAAGTGTCCTGCAAAAGTCTCAAACTTTGACGTTTTACTCAGAGAACTCTCTAGAGCGCTGGTCTAAGGTCCAGACAGACATGGTATTATCTGACTTTCTGTTCCCAAATCCCATCTGATTACGTTGCAGCCTCCGTTCTTTATCTGCTTCCCAGCCTATATGGGTTTAGTGAATGACTGGCTCCCTGAAAACCCATCAGTCCAGATAGTGCCTTTCAGGGGAACCTCTTTCCTCCCAGGCTTGCACAGTGTATTTCAGCTGGGATGCTTCCTGATGACTCCCTCTGGCTGGTTCTGCTACCTTCGCTCACTAACCTTTAGATACTCATTCATTATTAATGCAAAAGTGAGTGGTCATTGCCAAGTTGCAGTGGAAAGTCATACTTAACTTTCAATGCCACCTTCCTCTATTCCTGAAAGAGCCCTGTATAGCCATGAGATGCTATTAGAATTTAGACAGGATGTTACAAGCTGAGAGAATAGCAAAGGAAAAGCATTTGCCTGCCTTCCAACCTCTCATAGCAATGATTAGAACACATTAAGGATTCTTTTCATTCTAGTAAGTATTTTTCTAGGTTTGCTCGAAGACCTAAATCAAGTTAGGGTAGGTTTTCGTAAGTGCCCGTGGTTTGGGCTGAAACCGAAAACTGATTCAAATGATGCAACTATTATGAAAGTTTTTCTGTAATAAAGTAATCATAAAATTGAAATTACGAAATGACTAGTGTTCACTGCCTTTCCATTTTCCAAGTAATTATCTGACGCTTCTGGGGTTTAGCAGACTTTTTTGCTAAATTTTTATTAAGATAAAAAAAGAAACATTTGTAAATAGCACCAAAGGTAGGATGTATTAAAAAGATACAGAGATGCTCAAAAGGCACTGAAATAAACTCTGTTTAATTTCTACTGGGGTCTTGCAAGCTTTTGGACACCCGAGTCAAATATTAAAACAACATTAGGGATTTTTTCTTAAGTTCAGAAACCCCCATCATCTAAGCAAAACATTTAAATTCTATTTTGGCCTTTGTTAGAGTTGGAGCATCATCAAACAGTACTTTTTCTAATCTGACACTTTAGAGATTGGCAAATAATGACCATGAGCCACATTCAGCCCACTGTCTGTTTTTCTAAATACAGTTTTATTGGAGCACAACCACACCCATTTGTTTATGTCTTATCTGTGGCTGCTTTTCACACCTCAATGGCAGAGTTGAGTAGTTGCAACAGAGACCATATGGCCTGTGGAGCTGAAAATGTTTACTATCTGGCCCTTTACAGAAGAAGTTTGACAATGCCTGCTTTAAATAAAATATGCATTCTATTAGCTGGAGCTAGGCTTTTACAGATTATCAAAATATAACTAAATCCAATCCTTAACTTTCTGAGCTGCCATTACTCCCAAATATATTCCATTTGTGGCTGATAAAAACAATGTTTTTTTATTTTCTTTACCTCTCAAAAAATGCACTGAAGAAAACCTAACATATCAGAAGACCTGTCTATGGAAAAATAGGGGGAAAAGTCTCCTAAGAACAACCTCAGAGGGTTTTTAGAAGAGCAAACATTGCCCAATTTGTTCCCAACCAGTCCCACTTCTGTTGGTAAAATAAGCTCATAGCTTCAGTCATTACTCTTTGGGCCAGCAAGATCAAAGATGTGTTTATGTGAATGTGTCAGGGAAGGAGACACAAAGCAGAGGTTCTCCACCATGGCTGCATATTGGAAGCACCTGTGAGATGAAGACAGTTCGAAAGCCAAGTCCCTCCCCAGACCAATTAAATCAGAGTATGTGGAAATGTGGCCAGGGCAGCAGAATGTTTTCAAATTCCCCAGGTGGTTCTCCGTTGCAAATAGAACTGAGAGTCGCTGGGTTCCAGTAAGGAAGGGTGCTATATGGAACAAGGACGTCACTTAAATTTGGGGGTTTTCCTTTCCGCCTGTAAAATGAGAGGGTTGAAATGAAGTTCTCTGAGGTCATTCCCGTCTGTGATTATAAGTGCAGTTCAATTGAATTAAGTTAATTTCCCCAAAAGAGGAAGCATGGAGCATTTTGACACCTTCTGTTATGAAGAAATATGTGGAATGGAAAGTGTTGAGAGCACGAATGGGTTCACTGCCGTGGGAACATGGGAAAGAAGGCTTGACGGTATTTCTGCTACTACTCTGTGGTTCAATACTTCAGAAAGAAGAGAAGCCGGAACTTCTCTGGGACCTGTGTCAGACGCATGCTGTTACTCCTGCTGGCCTTTGCAGGCACCTCCAGTTCTGGTGGTTCACTTTTAGTTAACAGACAATAACCGAACACATGGTCTGAAGCTCATACTGTGCAGAGAGAGGGTGAAGCTTCTCAAGGGTGAATATTTTCTCTAGAGGAAAACAATGGTGGGATAGATTCTGGTTCTGCTGCTTACCAGCTGTGAAAGATGGGATTTATTCATTCTCTCTAGACATCAGTTTTCTCATCTGCACAATAAGAGTAATAATCATCTCTCTATTCTGGGATCCTACAGAGGATTAAATAAAATAATGCATCAGAAGGCTGGGCAAAGTGTCCACCACAATGTAGGCTAAACAAAGGGTATATCATCATTACAATCATTTTCATTATTATTACTGTAATCATCATGATGTATTGGCAACACACAAGTGAATCAAAGGTAATGGCTACCAGTGATTTTCAATTTGTGGTTACAAATGACACCTAACAGGGCTGACTTTGTTAATATTTGAGGGGCTTTATAATAGTAAGATGGGAAGGTGTCTTTCTGTATAAAATACTTCAGACATTACGAGGGAGCCAGGCATGGTGGCTCCTGCCTGTAATCCCAGCACTTTGGGAGGCCAAGGCAGGTGGATCACTTGTGGTCAGGAGTTTGAGACCAGCCTGGCCAACATGGTGAAACCCCATCTCCAAAAACACAAAAATTAGCCAGGCGTGCTGGTGCGTGCCTGTAGTCCAAGCTACTGGGGAGGCTGAGGCAGAAGAATCATTTGAACCCAGGAGGCGGAGGTTGCAGTGAGCTGACATCATGCCACTGCACTCTGGCCTGGGTAAAGGAGTAAACTCCATCTCAAAACAAAACAACAACAACAGCAACAACAAGGCTAGCAAAGGGCAGCATGTATGACATGCAGGATGCACACTAACTCCCATTCCCTCCCCCACTGCAGAATGTACAGCATCGCATGTGCAGATGGTTATTACACAAGTATGTGTCCATAAGCAATCTAGGGTGTATTTTGAATGCTTTTTAAGCTTCCTATGAATAGTAGCATATTAAATGGATACTGGTGAAACCTGGATTTTTGCTCAACATTATGTTTTTGAGATTTATCCATATCAACACACGCCATGCAAGCCCGCAGGTTCTAACTGCTATATTCTATGTCACTTTATGATTTTGCCATGATTTATTTATCCTTTCTTATGTGGCTGAATATTTGAATCATTTCCATTATTCTGTATTACAAAAAAAGAAATGTTGCAATGTCCATTTTACATGTTTCCTTGTGTACAAGTGTGGGAGTCTCTTAGGGTGTTTACTGAGGAGCTTTATCACACAGAATACGCCCATCTTTAAATTCTCAGTCTCCTTTCCGGGCTCATTGTTATCTCCTGGATTTTGTAAGTATCGGTGTGCCCCACAGCTCAGTTCTTGCATCTCTTCTCTTCTCCACCTGCATTTAGGTAATACCACCCAGTTCCATGTCTTTAAATACCACCCAGGATTAGTATCTCCAGTCTGGACATACTTCCTGAAGTCTGGGTTCATACATCAACTTGCTTACTTAGTATCTTTGTAGATATCTAAAGGGACATATGATGGACATTGTAAATGCTCACCAATGGGGTTTCTCTTCCAGGCACACAGACTGCATTTCTCATCGCACTTTCACCAACATGGGAGAATGTGACTACTTCTTGTTGAAAAAAAATAAGAATGTACCACTTGTCTTTGGTTCCCTGGGAAATTGAGTCACAGATTTGGTATGGGAGGTTATTGGGCCAGCCCTTCAGGAATTTCCCTGTATGGGAGTTAGAGGTGGAGATCTGGGCAGAGGGAAGACTTGAACTGAACTGTGATTCATTTCCAGCAGAGCCTTAGCTGATCCCACAGGGCCCTGGAGGTGAAATCGCATCTCAGAATTGTTCCAGATGGAGGCATGAGCTGTGTCTTTGTCCTCCCATGTCAGCCATCATTAGAAGTGGGCTGCTTCTAGGAAGAGGACATTTCCTTGTGCTAGATGGCTTTCTTTATCTGAGAAATTTATGGGGAGGGATGTCCCGGGGAGCCACCCGACCCTTCAACAACAGGGATAATAAATACCTCAGACCTCAGGGGGAGTTATGAGCAACACACCCCCACATCCACCGCACACTCCTAAGCTGAGGTGGTAAAAAAGAGCCTGCTCAGTTTTCAATCTTGTGCTTCGTTCAGCAATGAGTGTGAAGACCATGAACGGTCCCCATCTCAAATCCTTCAAGAGCTTAAGTCATCTGAACCTGCATCACTTCTCCAACCTCACCTTGAACCATTCATACTTATCGTTCTCCAGTATAGAATGACCCCCTACTCCGCTCAGCTATTCACTAATTCCCTCACTTCTTTCAAGGCACTGCTCAGATGTCATCTCATTGTTATGAGCCCTTCTCTGATCACCATCTATTTCAAAAAATATATGTGAATAAATTTTTTAAATTATTTTCCAGAGCATTCATGTCATCATAAGACACATTACAAATTTATTTTTAAACAAATAAAAGACTAGCCCCATCTAAGCATAACTGTCTGCACTTCTCACCTGCTGCAAATGGAATAGCCACTGCATTCAATAAATGTTTGTTGAATAAATGAATTGAATATAGTAGGCATTAGTGTTAATGGTTTGGGGATTCTTTTGAATTTTCTATTAAAATATGTTATTTGCATATAATAGCAACTTTATCTATTACTTAAATGTTTAAAGATTTCATTTCTTTCTTTTTTTTTCTTTTCATATTGCAATGGCTAGGACCATTCTTGAGGATTGTTTTTACCACAAAAAAAGAGATAAATTTTATCAAGTTATTTTTCTGCATGAATGGAAATGGTGATGCAACTAATAATTAATGGAATTTCCGATGTTTAACCATACTTAGGTCTCTGTGATAACCTTCCTAATCTTTGAAATCTATGTCAAAATGCAGAGCTCAAGAGATATAGACCACAGATTCTGATGGCAATAAGACCTTCTGATCACAGAAAGAGCTGTTTTTCTATGAGAGACTATTCCATGGACAGAGGTGATGCTTTTGAAGCATAACCAGGCAAAGTCAATGCCTTCAGGAGCCAGACAGATGCTGTGAATCAGGGAAACAGATTGAGGGTGGAGATGGGCACACAGGAGATGCAAAATACCATGGTGAAATAACACGGTGCTCCAAAGAGAAGACGTTTGGAATGCCTGCGGGGATGGACAGCCAGGCCATATGAAAGAGGACTTCACAGATGGAGAGGGTTTCCACAGGCAGTGACGCTCATGGTACAAAGCAGAAGATTCTCCCAAAATAAAGACCAGGGTGAACAAAAGCACTCAACTGGGAATAAACTGTGATGAACAAGTTGAAGCTGGATTATTCCAAAAATCATCTGGCTGTGGCCAGGATCAGGACTCCACCACCACCCCCGGCCCCCGCCCCCACCCAGTGTGTCCAGGTTCTGTGGTCACCGTCATAGAGCCAAGGGCATTTCTCTAGTGCATACAGAAGCCTGGTTCCAGCACCCTGCGTCAGGACCACATTCCTGGGCGGAGACTCGGGCAGACCTGTGGGCTGGGACTCAGGAGTGGTGGGCCCTGGGGGCCTGGAGAAACACCAAAGCGAGCTGAGTGCGCGCGCGGAGTGCACACCTGCGGTGACGCCCGGCCGGCCTGGCCTCACCTGCCCGGAAGGCGCTGCGGGCGGAGAGGGCGCATCTGCGCGGCCCCACGGAGCCCGGCTCTGCGCGCCGCTGATTAGCATGCAGGGCCCCCGTGGCCAGGCGCGCAGCTGGACGGCAGCTTCCCCCCGGCCTTTGAAAAAGCCTCTCTCACAGCTGGAGAGAAAAGAGCCCCCGCGCCACTGGCCGGCCATTGTGAGCGGCAAAGAGCCCTTCTTTGGGCGGAAGCAGAAGTTGGCCCAGCTGTCGAGCATTTGAAATGTAAAAGGCCGAGGCGCGCGGGAGGGGAGGCGACAGAGGCCGCGGCAGAGGAAATGCAAGCTGCCCCGGGGGTGAGGAAACCGTGGGCTGAGAAGTTCACTTTGAGCAATCAATAAGGCTTTCAGAGACCAGGACAGAAAAAAACAGTTCCGGAGAGAGGGCAGCGAGAGCGGCCAGCCCCAGCCGCGCTCCTGCAGCCGGGCTGCGCCTGCCACTCGCAGGCCTGCAGCCCATCCCAGGACGCAAGGAGCGGCTGGGCTAGCCCAGAAGTCTAGGGCTGACCGGGGTGAACTGAGAGATGGACTCATTGCGAGTGCCTGGCTGTTCCATATACCCCACTCCACCTCTTGCCCACAGTGACCTCCTCCCTAGGGCGCGTGAAGCCCTTGCACCCCGCGCTTAGTCTCCAGCCCACGCTGCTCTGTGACACGGCTGGGGTCTCCACCTCACTCTCTGTGTCAGGGTATGCACTTCCTTCTCCCTTTGGGTCCCCTTGCTCTCTGAACAGTCCTTAAAAGCAAGCTCAGTCCCCTCCTGCCGCTCTTGCTGAGTCCCAGCCTCAAGGCTCCACGTAGAGTCAGGCAACCCCTGCTGGTCTGTATTTCTGTTGACTTTTGACAAGCCTCCACCATGGCTCCTATCACTAATCAACTGTGTGTCCACCACCCAGCCTTCCTCAGACCTTGTGCCGTCTCCTAGGAATCCGCACGCCACCACCCTGACCTTAGGGAGTTGGCAGAGGAGGGCAAATGCAACTATCTGGTGACCTAATCGAGGCAGGGGCCACCCAGGGCAGTCTCCTTAGGACAGTGGAGAAAAGAGAAATGCAACTGTTTACTGCCTGGCTGCAGCACCCTGCGCCGTATCCTTTCAGGATGCCTGTTAACACCCCTGGCTTACCTGCAGTAGACAATTCACCGTATTGTTCCTTCTAGACTGCAATATGGGGCATGTCATTTTTGTGTCTGACACTCCCTTTAAACCTGCTTGGTGGGCTAGTTCTTCCTTTTGTCCCTAGATGAAATTTAAGGTAGGCTTCAATACTTTTTTGTTGTTGTTTTTTTGGACATGTAAAAAATCAGGTTACTTGATATCACAAAAACAATATAGCAGATACGTAACAGTTCATTCCCATGTATTAATCCAACCTGAAAACTTGATCGAGGCTGAGACTTCTTTCTCCAACTACACCTGAAGCCTTGGTTGGCTTCTTCAGCCCCTCTCTGCCTAGGGCTGCTAAGGTCCTCTGCTCTGCTATGACTGTAATACCTGACTCCACCAGAACTGGGATTTGGAACACTAGGGAGTTGAGAGTTCTTACTTGACAACTTCCGTGCTCAGTGGGCATCCACACACGGGGCAGCAGGTGTGTAAAGGGACTCTTCCTCTCTTGGGATGCTTTTGTGGGGTCTCCCAGTCTCCCCTTACCACGGAGGGTGAACACTCGCAGTTCCCTTGATGTGGGAATGCAGCTTTTGTGTATCAATCAGAATCCAGACTGGAAAGCAGAAACATACTGGTTATCTTAACAGAGAGAATTGAATTTAGGGAAGGGGTTAGACAGGCATAGCAAGAAATGACCTGCTCGAAGTCTGGGGGAACAAAGGAAAGAAGTTGTGTTGGGAGAATCTGGGAGCTGAGAGGAGCCTCACAGAGCCAAGCCCCACAGGAATGGAATGTGTGCTGCTGCTGGTGCTGATAGTGCTAGGATCTGGAGAAGTCAGGGAGCTGGGACTCAGCTTCTGATGTGGGAGTGCTATTGAGGAGGGAGAATGGTTATAGAAATGTTCAAAAACCCAGACACTGAACTGAAATCCGACTCAAGAAGCACTACAGGGCAAGCGGTATTGCTCGGATGCTGCTGGCATAAGCAGTGTGCAAAGAGAAGGGTGGTGTCCCCTTTCCCTCCTCCAGCCTTACCGTTTCCCTTAGTAGCACATGGGCAGAACTGATCAGGGAGCCCTGGCAAAGGGGAAAGGTGGTTTGGCCTCTCCCAGCCTTCCCACCGTCACAAGGCTAAGCAGTGAAGGTTGAGTTTGGAGCTGAGAAACTAGCTTAATAATCAGAGCACCATGCCTGGTGGTCACTTATTTCCTTCCTCAGAACCTCGGCATCTGGGTATGCTTTGATCAAGGTCTTCTTGCCCTAGTAAGGGTCTCTCTTTGACGGGAGTTACTCTAGCACACTTTTGCTCCCGTGTTCATGGCTCACGTCTGTTCCGCGGGGAAAAATCCCACGTGCTTCCTCAAAGGTCAGCCTCCTCCACTCAGCGGTCCCACGGCTGCCTCCCACTTCTCACCCTCCCAGTATTTGCGGAGGGAGCCAGACGTGACTTCACTGTGTCCACCAAAATACACCCGCAATATCTGGCTCGTGAGTGATTTCTTTAAAGTGCCTTTTCTTTGACTGGGGATGACAAGGGAGAGCATCTTCATTCTTTGTAGTTCATCAAAACTCATCGGAGGAAAATCTGGCTGCAGCTCTGGCTTCCTTCAAACCTTTCATATCATCAGATGGGTGAAGGGTGATGAGCTGTGCAACTGGTCTTCTCTTCCTCTTTCTAAATCCAGCCTCAAGATCTTGCACCTCGTTGTGGAGTAAGACATCTGTCGATTTGTTAGTTCCTCAACTGAAATTTCCATTTTATCATTTTGTTAAATTTTAATTAATAAATTCCAAGTTAGAGGAAAATATTACACGTCTTACAAAAATGCTATTTATACCTTCACTTCCTTACCATGTATGAAGCTTTATCAAGATAACAAAAAGGAAAAGACATCATCGTCTCCCATGGTGTTTTTGTGACCTAAAGGGAAAGTAGAAATACAAAGAAATCATTAGAATGCAGGATGCGCAAAGTTAGGGGGAGCTATGTGGAAGAATGCACAGATGAAGGAACTTTGGAGTCAGGTTTTAAACAAAAAATTTGCTGGCTAGAGAAAGAGCTACAGGGAGGTAGAGAAAGAGCTATGTCCGTCCCTGTCTTTCCAGGCAGGGGTGGGAGTACTTACAATGCCTTGGGGCTGTAAAATAGAAGATGTCAAAGGCAAAGAAGAAATATGACAGTGATTCCACTGCACTCGGTCATATATACCAAGCAGCTTGCTTGGGTTTTGGAGGCAATGATGAATTAAAATCAAGTCTTGATGACTCACTGGGTGTGATAATTGAGGGGCAAAAAAAGTCAAATAAATCACGAAAATATTTTATATCACAAAATTGGCTTTATAGCCTTGCCAATGGCTGGATATTAGGGAGATTGGAAGGCTGGTGATAAGAAGATGTCCCAGATGATGGGTCTGTGATGCCTGTGGGGCCTGTGGGTGGAGACATTCAGCATCAGTGCGATAAGTCCAGAAGTCCGGTGAGAGCCCAGGCTGAAAGGAGAGCTGGACACATTGCCTCACCGCTTTCAGTTTGCTTTGCTCTCCATCTCATGACACAAAGCCATGAAAAAATGGGTATTCGAATATGACTTTTGAAACCACTGATACATAAAATAGACACATCTCTTATGTGCATGCTCATTTGAAATAAAGCTGCATAGGTGATAGATAAACCTTAGAATATTTGGTCCAAGTGAATATTTAAGAGACCACTGAGGAAGACTGATTATTTCTAAAGACATTTCACCTCTCCCCACCCCAAGCAACACCTTATTTACAGCCACACAAAAATGCATTCAAAATCCAAATTTTGTTGCAACACAGTGCCATCTAGTGTTCAATCCGACTAATACCAATTCCCCAGGGATGCACTGAAGCTCATTCGGACTGACAACCTGACCCGGGTGTTAAAGGACAAGTTTTACATGAAGAGCAAAGTCTCATTGTCTAGTCTTCCTTCTAGTGGGTGGTAATGCTCTGTACGTGTTTAGACATAAAGAAGCACATGTGTTCATCAAGTTCGATTCGGAAGTCGTGCTTTTAAACTACAGCCATGCACCTTCCTCATCTGATGAAAGTCTTCCTGGCATATTTGCTTTTGAATAAGATTTTTAGTTAATTATAATATAATGATTAGAATTTGGATTATCCATTTTAATTATAGTCATTAAAATTTTATGTAAATATAATTACCCCAAATATTATGTTGGCTTGAAATTGCAAGATTGGTTTGCAGATAGTTGTATTCTCAACTGCTAGACTCAGAAGGGCAGAGGCAAGAAACGTACCTATTTGTCTTAGCGGATTTTCACATCTGGAACAGCATTGCAAAAGTGTGTAGCTTGGTGTGGGAGCCTTCCCCAGGACGAGGGTAACCTGTGTTCTTGCCCCAGTGTTGTCATTAACCTGCCGTATGACCTACAGCAAGACACTTAAGCCTGTGAGCCGTGTCTGTAACTTAGGAATAAAACAGGGTGATCTTTCTCACATGCTTACCATAAACTCGATGATATGCTTCCTTTTTTATTTTGTCAATCTTCACTACTTCACTTTGCTATACATGTTATATTCCTTGTTTTATAAATGAAGAAATTAAATTCAGAGAGGAGAAAGTGAATATGCAGGCGGTCAGCTTGTCCGTGGCAGACCTGGTGGGGTGAGCCAGGGTGACCTGTGTCCAAGGGGACCCTGTCTTTGTATGCATCGCAGATATCATATACATCGCATCATTTAAATTCGAGGTACAGTAAAGCATCATTCAGTAGAGCCTGAAAGTTTCTTCACAGAAGCAAATGTTAAGAGGATTTCATAGATCTACCCCTATCTATGTCTATTTCTGTATCTCTATCTGCCTCTATTTCTATTGATTATCATTTACCAAGCTAGGCATCTACCTATGTACGTATTATCTCTGCCCACATTCATCTATCTATTCGTCTATAAGCTATATCTGTATTATATAGCTATCGATCTGTTTATCTGCTTATCTATCCATCTATCTATCATCTACCTATCCCCAAGAAGCAATTGGTTCAAGGAAAAACATGTTATTAATAGTGATGCCAACATTAGATGATTTGGGTTTGGCAGTCTCCGCAAAGGAATGCTAATCTTAAGAACTTTATTTAAATACCCCATTTCATGTTTCAGCTCATGGCAACCTTACAGTTTAGATATTGATATTTACTACTGTCCAGATAAAAGGCTGATAATACCTGCTTTCTAACTTTCCTGTGATAGAATTCTGTCTGGAATTAAAATGAAATCAAGCTGTTATTCTTCAAGACCTCACGTTAGTAAAGGTTTTTATGAGTTTGTACTACCCAACTTTTGTGACTGTGAGGGGAGTGGATTTTCTCATGTGCTGCTGGTGTGGGTGTAAATGGGGCAGCCTGAGAGTAGAAATCTGACATTATTGTTCATGTCTGCAAATCTGCATCCCCTGTCTCAACAGTCTGACTTTTTATTCTACAATTTTTTTCTACTCATGCAAGTACAAATACTTGTATTCACTGCATTATTTATTGCAGTATTTAAAATACTAACTTTGAAGACAACGCGATTGCCCAGCCAAAGAATAATATTAAATAATGTAGAGTCCATCCATATAACACCATGCAATCTATGTAACTGTTACAAAATTATGCTATATTTGTGTGTACTGTCATATAAGGAGATCTAAGACATAATCTTCAGTGAAAAACTGCAAGTTGCAAACCTATGTATTGAAAGCATATGTGCATGTGTGTTAACCACATTTACAGAGTGGTTATTATGTTCCAGACATTGGTCATAGAAGTTTACAAATATTAACTCATTTAATTATCATAATAGCACTATGAAGAAGGAGCCATCATTAATCCTCTAGATAAGGAAACTGTGACGTGGAAATGTTAAATAACTTGCCAAATGTACCTCTCTCTCTCTCTCTTTCTCTCTCTCTCTTTGTCCCTCTCCCTGTCCCTCTTCCTACCTCTGTCTCTGCTTCCACATTCGCGTATGCAATGGTGTCTACATAGGTAGCAACCTTTTTTCTTTTCTTTTCTTTTTTGAAATGGAGTTTTGTTCTTGTTGCCCAGGCTGAAGTGCAATGGCATGATCTCGGCTCACCATAATCTCTGCCTCCCGGGTTCAAGCAATTCTCCTGCCTCAGCCTCCCAAGTAGCTGGGATTACAGGCATGCGCCACCATGCCTAGCTAATTTTTGTATTTTTAGTAGAGATGGGGTTTCTCCATGTTGGTCAGGCTGGTCTTGAACTCCCAACCTCAGGTGATCCTGCTGCCTCAGCCTCCCAAAGTGCTGGGATTACAGACGTGAGCCACCATGCCTGGCCTCGAAGGTAGCAACCTTTTAGTCAGTTAACTAGTTAACCTAGGAGAGTGAGATGAATTGAGATGGAAGGAAACATTTATTCCTCTATATATCTGGAAGTTGCTTATTTCAGATATATAAACAAATGAGTGTCATCTTCCCTCTCTGGTGTGGGATACTGGGTCTGTACTGAGCAACTTTCCCAGGTCCTTCAGCAGATCTGAGGCAGCTTGTGAAGGTGGAGGTTGTGTACCCCTCCCAAAATCTGGACTAGAAACAAAAGCAGTCGGCATTTGAAACCTTCCAGACAGCATGCCAACTTTGCCATCTGCTCGCCCAGTAGACAACGTGCGTAGGTCTTCCTTCCAATACTAGATCAGAACCCTGAGCTCTTCCAGAGCTTTCTTTCAACTACCTTCTCTGTTGTGTGTATCAAAAGCTAGACTTGGACAAGGAGATTTTAAGAAAACTAACCCCAGTCACTAGTTCTCCAATCATTCAGAGCTGTGAGAATGATTTGGTAAGTTTTTCTAAAAAATAAAATAAAATACACATTCCCATGTTCAATCTTCCATTCAAATTCAGTTAAATTAAGATAAGACTCCAGAATCAATATTTTTGGAACGTTTCCCAGGTGACACTGAAGGGCAGTCAAGTTTAAGAACCAAATGATGCTGTGAACTACATGATGTGTAGGAAGGTTCTAGTTCAAAGAAACTGGCTTTTTACAAAAGACATAAGGGGCCTATGAGGCCTATGGGGTCTATCTGAAGGAAGAGAAATAACCATGACATGGAGATACATAGAACAACTCCCAGATCCCTAACCAAATGGCCTGGCAGAAGAGCAGGATGTAGGGTCCCATCAAAGCAGGCTAGGGAGTGAAACAAAGTCGGGACAGTAGGCAACAATTCAAGCTTCACATAAAGGGTAACCATAACTGGTAAAGTGAAGGTTACTTCGGACCCAGCGCTTACCTCCAGTGAGATGAGAATCAGTGCATGGGCGTTTTGACTCACTGTAGGACGCTGTGGTTTAGGATCCCTTTGTCCAAATTTAGGAAGATGGATGTCGAACTGGGGAAAGAGATCTTTCTTTTCCTTGCTCTGATTCTTCTGGGTAAAGACCAAGACTTTGAGTATTTCTCACATCTTTTTCGTTCTGTTGCCTAGGGACAGGATCATGGCTCTTTGCAACCTTGACCTCCTGGGCTCAAGTGATCCTCTCAGCTCAGCTTGCAGAGTAGTTAGGACTAAGGCATGCACCAACACATCTGGCTAATTATTTTTCTTAATTTATTGTAGAGATGGGGGTTATTACTATGTTGCCCGGGCTGGTTTTGAATTCCTGGGCTCGAGGGATCTGCCCACCTTGGCCCCCCAAAGTGCTGGGATTATGGGTGTGAGCCACCGTGCTGGCCTCCCAGCATCTTTCCTCTCACATAGGAGCCTAAGATTAGCTGGAACAAGACTTTGTCTGTGTGAAAGAGATCCATACTGATTCTCTGGAATTCTTCTACAGTCGATTGTTGGATTTCTTGCCCTGCCAATGGCTAACATCCAACCAGGCCACTGGGTGAACCGCTCTGTGGTGGGCAGGAAGTAAGATGGGTGCAGAAATTATCAACTCTTCTTTATCTTGCCTGTCTCATGGTAGAAGTAAGGAACTGATCCCCCTATCAGTGCCCTTTCTGCATATTCAATTTGGCAGGAACTCAATTATGTTTCTTTCTGATCCCTAACCTTAGAAAGAAGTGCCAAGGAGCTAAAAAATAAAAATAAAAATAAAATCAACAACTCACCTCCAAGACAAAAGGGATTACTATGCACAGGTCCTATGTCTAAATGAGGTTGCTGAGGTGTTGCCCATATGAAAGGAAGTTTCCAACTCCACCCCTACACCATGCCTGCTCTTTCCCATCATTTCTTCTGTCCAATAAACCCTTAATTCATACCAAATCATGAATGTCATTCTTCTCATTGCTTTACTCTCCAAATCAGTTGATCACCAAGCCCCATCAACTGTTCTCCCTTCAGCTCTGCTGTAACATGCCCTTCATGTGCTCTATCTTCAAACTCAATGCCTATTTAAAGCTGTTGACAGCACGCCACAGAAGGTTCCCGTCCTTGTCCTCAGACGTAATGCATGGTTCCACCAATGCTATGGAACGTAGACATTTTTGATACAGTCTATTATAGTCTTCTTCTGTAAGAAAAGCGTAGTTATTTCATAACAGAGCTCCTTGCCTTCAAGTCTCCCTCATCCAAACTCAGTAGTGTAGCAAGCAGAATAATGTTTCTAAAATGCGAACCCTATCTTGCAAATCCCGTGTTTAAAAAGCCTTCAAGATGGCATATTTCTTCAGCAGTAGCTTTCAAACTGTGCTCTACAAGGTTGTGGCAGTTTCCTGAAACATCTGAAGAAGAGAGAAGGCACTGGGTTGAATTCTAAGACCCTGCCATAATCAGTCAGGTAGCTTTGCTGGTATCCGTTTTATGCATTTGGATTCTGGCTCAGATTTTATTTTGAAAGGGATCAACTTCTATTTTTAAACCTGGTCTGCAGAAAAAAGGCAAATTTCCTTAGTTTGGCTCACAAAATTCTACATGGGTTCCTATCTAATTGTTTACTCTCTGCCGTTTACTACTTTTGCTACCATTTCTATGTCTCTTAAAATGTAGCCACTCTTGAATTTTGTCTGTGATTTTGATCTGAAACAATCTATCACCTCTCTGCTTTTATTCACCTAATGTTAGGTATTTTTCTTTACTCTTCAAGACACATTTTAATCACTGCCTTTATGAAGCCTTCCTGCCCTCCCACCCTGCTCCCTCACACTGTCCATTGGCTCACTCAGCCCCTTTCCTGTGCTTCTTTTTATGTGTTTGTCACACTGTCCCTGGTTTTGTGGAGGCCAGTTCACCATCCTAACTTATAAATTCTCAAGAGCAAGGACCAGGGCTTGTTGTGTGTTGCATTTTGGATTACCCCAAGAAGCAGACTGTGGGATGACATTTAGGTACAGGCCATTTAACAAAGGAGCTCCTTTGAGGAACACACTTGTGAAAGTGGAGGTGGGAGAAGAAGCATAATTGGAAAGAAGAAGAAGTCAGATGTGATGGAGACCCAGGGACAGCTTCCATACCTGAGGAATTCTGGAGCTAGCTAGTGGTCGCTGGCAGTTGTCCCAAATTGAAAAGAGATGGCCAGGCATTGATAACCCTGATATTTAGAGACAAGATGGTGGCTCTGGGCAGAAAGATCATCTGTGGTGTTCTCAGCACCGGGGACAAACATTTCTTCACTGAAAGGGGATGAGGGTGACATATCAGTGTGTACCACACTCTGCCTACTGCCTATCAATTCTTAGGTTTAAGTAAATGACTGACATAAACATTAATGGAGAGAAGGCAGGGGATGGGGGGATACACACGCTGCATGCCAATAGAAATTTTGTAAACATGGCTCGTGATTAAATAGAAACACATTAAAATATTAAAAACATGATAATAAGAGACATTGCAGTGAAAGGCAGCGACAAGGTGGCTAGATGACATATGGGAGACATCAGGAATGGTTGAAAGCACATGTTCTTCCTCACCTCTTTCTGGTTCTCTGGTGCAGTGACTCTTTGTCCCTGTGAGCTGAAACATGCCCTTTGCAGAAGTCATATGAAAGGGAGGTGCTCTCCAAGGTTCAGGCTGTGGATAGGTGCCAGAATTTTACCTCGTCTCTATTCATCCAGAGGTTCTAAGTTCTGCCCATAATGATCTCATCTCTCCTTTCCTTCAGGAGCCCACAGGCACTGCTGGAAAGACATAGGGAAAGACATGACATTAGAATAGGACAAGAGGAGTGTGGGGCAGTGACATCAGTTCCTACAAGACTATCAGAGTAGAGTCACACACTCCGTGCTCCCAGAAGAAGAGTCCCTGTGGTGTATTTGGATATCTGTTAAAACCCTGCTACAAAGTCAAACCTCCTTAGCAAGACAGCTTTAGTCTTTTGAATATTATTGGTCCATGGGAAATGGCCCTATTTGTGAACATCTGATTGCTTAGAGGGGTTCTCATTTACAGACCACTAACAAGATGAAAGTGCTAATTTCAAAAGTACTTAGCCTAGATATTTAAGCAGCAGCAGCCCTGTAAGTTTGTAACTGCTGTTTCTGTATTGGTTGTTATACCGGAGCCATTTCATTCTCTTGCATTGAAATGGATCAGATAAATCACATTAGCTGGGTTTACAGAAGCAAGCAATGACAGGTTACTCAGAACTGAAAGCTAAATAGCTGACTGGGGTCTGACTTTCCTTCATCATGTGCTCTATCTTCAAACTCAATGCCTATTTAAAGCTGCTGATAGCACGCCACGGAAGGTTCCTGTCCTTGTCCTCAGACATAATGCATGGTTCCACCAATGCTATGGAACGTAGACATTTTTGATGCAGTCTATTAAAAAGAGGGATTGTAGCTAATTCAAATGCAGTAACTTCTAATAAAAAAAGTAAAAAGTCCATGAAATCACATGCCGCATTTGCAAAGGCAACTGGGTAGAATTCACACAAAGAAGCTCTCTGTTCTGTCACAAAATTATCTGTACTGGGCAGGCAGAATTGATAAGAGAACTCATTTTATGCACACCTCAGGAATAGAACAAGAGTAGATCTCATGATCTCCCAAAATAGCAGGGAAGTTCAAATTACTAAGGGGAATAAAGCTCCTGTATGCTTTTAGATGTGGCCATTTTGAATTCCCCTTTATGTTGTTGCAAAAGCCTCCCCTGCAGCCTCTGGGGTGCAGGTTACCTGTTTATATATAGCCTCACTCTCTTGTCAAGGTGAACCCTCACACCTCACTGAGCACTATCTTCTCATGAGACAAATACACTGAAATTGTGCAAGAAACCAAAATGAGCCTAAGATGACTTTATGTAGCATAGTATTTTGCAACATGGTATTTCAGGACAGTTTATCTATGTTACTTGATTAAATGGTTTAAGTGTGTCACTTATTTATTTTCCTACATTGAGGTCAAATTCAATAATGAGTAAATGGAAAAGCAGCTACTTTTTATAATGACTTTACATAATTCATTTTCTAATCAGACACAAGAATAGGAAAGTAGAGGGAAAAGAAGACAAAAATGCTAGAGAAAATTATCAGAAGATTTTGATAAATAAGAAAATAAAACTAAAAATGACTAAAGGTAACAGATTGAAGAGGGAAAATATCACTGTGTGCAGATTATAGAAAGTTGGAAATACAAATATAGAGCTCTAAATCTAAATCTGTTTATTGAAAACAAGAAAGTTAAATAAAGGCAAAAGAGGGCCATCCAGAAAGCTCCCATAAAACATAAAGCAGCATGTCTGTTGCTCAGGAGGACTGAAAAACGATAAATCCTAGTCCTGAATTTGCCACTCACTAACTCTGTGACCTGCACAAATCTTTTCAATCTTTTGATCTTAATCTTCCTTATTCATAAAATTGTAATTATAATAGTATCTACCTCATGGGCTTTTATAAGAGATATGGATAGTATATTGTTTAATGTCTCAAATATCATGATTAAAAACTGCAGCTAACAAAACCAGAAGTGGAAGTAATGTGATAAGTTAAGCAATGGTGATAGAGGTCATAACTTTTAAGTAACATTTAATTATTTTTAAATGAGTTGACCAGTGTCTTAATTACAAGTGCAATTATGCAATATCATGATTATAAAATTATTAAAGGAGAAATGACAACATTGATTATAATATCCATTTAACAAAAGGAAACTTAAGAAGTAAAATCTTGTCATTGAATAATTCTAAAGGACCATTACAGAACTCAATTTAAGAATCATGGAAAGGATTTTTGCAAAGAAAAACTCAACCTTCTTATTTTCAACTGTTGATTCTTTCACTTGCTCAATGAAGTGAATTAGACAGAGACACTCCACTGTAGAGAGCACAGGCTGATGGGGAAGGAAAAATGCAGATAATAAAATAAAAGCTTTGAGTGCTCTAGTCAAATACTACAAGTGACAAGGGAGAAGCCACTTATTTTAGCTTAGGTTTTAGGAGAAAAAGGGGAGATGACTTTTGCACAAAAATCTTGAATGAGTATATATGCAACAGGTAAAGAGGAGGGAATGTTCATTAACACATAGGGTATGGCACTTGCTAATGTACAGAGTTGGAAGAGAGGACCCCAAGTTTGTGAAAGATTTCTAAGTTTGCTACGGCTGTGGTGTAAATACGCTGGGAAAACAGGAGGCTGCAGAGGTAGGGAGAGCTGGAGAATGAAGCCATGATTGTGTGTCCTACTTAAGAAAGTTAATCTCATTTTAAAGACAACTGAGAGCCAGGGAGTGACTCAACATGTTGCGTGAAGAATGGAGCAGCTCCAGTTCTGATCCAGCACACAGGAGGCTTGAAAGTCAACACCCTATCCCAGCAGCAAACAAAAGACTGAACAAACTAAAAAATCAACAACTCTTCTCACATCGATAAGGGAAATGAGGTCATAGGGCAAACTACTGTTCCTCAAATTGGAGAGAAAGATAGGCAAATAGAGATTTACAACTTACCAGAGCAAAAATCCACAAGCAGAAGCTTCTGTGGGAACCAGTGCCAGGGTGGGAAAACCCAAATTGTAATTCACAAATTGCTAAAGGCTAAGTTTGAGTAATTGTGAGAGTTAAAAACAAAAAGGGGACCCAGTCATAGGAGTATTTCCACACTTTGTGAGTTTTACCAATAGAAATTCGACCCAGGTTCTTATAGTAAATATCGGAGAAAAAAATCCCCTTGTGCTTCCAACAGAGGGAGGGGAAAAGTAGCCATTTTAAAACATGCCAGAATATTATGTTCTTTTTTTAATAGGATCTTCCCTCAGGAGAACTATTTAGCGAGATCCTAACCTGTTGGGGCTTTATTAGAGCCTCACTGAGCTGGAGGAAAGGAAATACCAACTCCAGCCAGCTGCAATCTTTCACACGGAGGAAGGAAAATACCTAACTCTGGACCCACTATTTATTCTGTACCACCTAAGAAAGTGAAAAAAACAAAACTAAACTAAAGCATACTTGTGAATGAGCCAGAGGCACAAAATCATTAAAAGACTAAGACCTAATTAATTATAGGACTACAGAATGTTTTCTTCCCCATACACTTTACCACCACATTACTAAAGGCTTACATACAGCAAGTTCTTTCTACCCAGTATATCATGTACAGCTATCAAGACAAAGTTGCAAGTTTGTAAGGCATATTATCTTAGTCTGCTTAGCGTTGCTATAAGAGAATACCTGCAGCAGGGTAGTTTATAAAGAAAAGAGGTTTATTTGGCTCATGATTCTGGTGACTGAAAAGTTCAAGATCAAGCAGCTGTATCTAGTGAGGGCCTTATACAGTTTCAACTCTGGGTGGAAAGCAGAAGGGGAGGAGGTATGTGCAAACAGGCAAAAGACAAACTAAGAGAAAGAAACTGAGGAATCCAGGCTCTTTTTAACATCCCTTTTCTCTTGGAAGCTAATGCTTTCTCTTGAGAGTAAAAACTCACTCACCCTTAAGGGAGGGCATTTAATCTATTCATGAGGGGTGTACTTCCATGACCCAAATAACCCCCACTAGTTTGTACCTCCCAACACTATCATACTGGAAATCAAATTTCACCATGAGTTTTGGTGGGGAAAAACCACATGCAAATTATATAATATACTAAAGAGCAAAAAACAGTTCAAAGAGACAGAGCACCCAAAACAGACTCAGATATGGCAGGAATGCTAAAATCATCAGACTGTGAATTTCACACAACTGCCATTAATATTCCAAGGCTTCCAATGGATAAAGTAGACCTCATGCAAGAACAGAAGGGCAATGTAGGCAGAGATGTGGAAATTCTAAGAAAGAGTCAGAAATAAATGCTAGAGGTCAAAAACATGGTAACAGAAATGAATGTCTTACAGGCTTATTAGGTGACTGGAAATGACTAAAGAAACAATCCCTAAGCTTGATGATATAACAACAGAAACTTTCAAAACTGAAAAGCAAAGATAAAAAAGACAAAACAAAAACTCACCAAAATACGTAAGACTGTGAGACAATTACAAAAGGCATAACATATGCATATTGATAATACCATAAGGAAAAGGAAGAGAGAATGGGACAGAGAAATATTTGAAACCACAATACTATTTCTCCCAAATAATGTCAGATGCCAAACCACAAATACAGAAGCTCAGAAAACTTCAAGCAGGATAAATGCAACAACAATAACAGCAACAACAACAAAAAATAGTCTTATTATATTCAATTTGCAGAAAATGAAACATAAAGAATAATTTTTGAAAGATACCAGGAGGAAAAAAGTCAGCTTAACTATAGAGGAACAAAAATAAATATTACCTCTATCTTCTCAAAAATTATGGAAGCAGAAAAAGAGTGGAGTGAAATATTTAAAGTGTTCTGAAAACCACTTGAGTTTTGTACCCTGTTAAATTATCCTACAAGAGCAAAGTAGGAATAAATACTTTCTCAGACAAACAAAAATTGAGAAAATATATTGCCAAAAGAACTGCCTTCAAGAAATGTTAAAATAAATTCTTTATGGAGAAGGGAGAGAATATAGGTTGGAAACTCAGGTCTACATGGAAAAAGAAAAAGCATTAAAGAAGGAATAAATGAAGGTAAAATAAAAAACATATATGTTCTATTCTCAATTGATCTAACAGTAGATTGTTCAAAATAATAACAGTATATTTGATTATTCATTACATGTATGTATATATGTTTGTATATGCTTATGTATAAGTAAAATTGAATGACAGCAATGATAAAATGGACAGGAGGGAGAAATTAGAATTATTTTATTATTATAAGGTGCTCTCACTAGTCATGATATAGTATAGTGTTATTTGAAAATGAACTTGGATTCGTTGTAAATGTATATTGTAAATTCTAGCGCAACCACTAATGGAAATTTTTTAAAAACATGTAACTGATATTCCAAGAAAGAGGAGAAAACGGAGTAATAAAATGCACAATTAAAATTACAAAGGCAGAAAAAGACTGAAAGACAAAAATAGAAAAAAATAAGAAACAAGGACAACACATACAAAACATTCCAAATATATTAGCTATTTATTTAACTCTATCAGTAATAAATTTAAACATCAGTGGTCTAAATACATCAACTAAAAGGCAGAGATTGTCACAGTGGATCAAAAAACAAGATCCGTCATTCTCAGCAAACTATCGCAAGGACAAAAAACCAAACACCGCATGTTCTCACTCATAGGTGGGAATTGAACAACGAGAACACATGGACACAGGAAGGGGAACATCACACACTGGGGCCTGTTGTGGGGTGGGGGGAGGGGAGAGGGATAGCGTTAGGAGATATACCTAATGTTAAATGAAGAGTTAATGGGTGCAGCACACCAACACGGCACATGTATACATATGTAACAAACCTGCACTTTGTGTACACATACCCTAAAACTTAAAGTATAATTTAAAAAAAAAAGTTGCTAAAAAAAAAGATCCAACTGTATGTTATCTATATGAAACACACTTTTAATATAAAGATATAAATGGATTAAGTGTAAATTCATCGAAAAAGATATACCATGCTAATACTAATAAAAAGAAAGCAGGAGTACCTGTATTAGTTTTAGATAGGACAAATTTCAGAGCAAGAAATGTTATCAGGGATAAAGAGGCATTACATAACAATAACAACAAAAGATCAGTTTGCCGAGAATACATAACTCTCCTAAATATATTGGCCTAACAAATACATGTTAAAAAAAATTAGGTAAAAACTGATAAAACTGTAAGAAGAAATGGCGAAATCAACTGTTAGAGTTGGAGACTTCAACACCCCTCTGTCAGAAATAGACAAATTCAGCAGTCAGAAAACTGGTAAGGATATAGTACAACTCAACATCATCATTAATTAACTGAATTTAATTGACATCTTAAGACTACTACATTCAACAATAGCAGAATACACACTTCTCACACTCACATGGAACATTCACCAAAATAGACCACATTCTGTGTTATAAAACACACCTTAACAAATTTAAAATTTAAAAATTTTAATCTATTTAAAATAGATCAAAGACAAGATGTCAATCAAAATTTAAAAAAACTTCGAACTAAATGAAAATGAAATCACAATGTATCAAAATTTGTGGAATATAGTGAAAGCAATGCTTAGAGGGAAATTTATAGCATTGAATGAATATATTAGAAAAAGGAAGATCTAAAATCAATGGTTTAAACTAGCACTGTAGGAAACTAAAGAAAAGCAAAAAAATTAATAAGCCTCTACTATGGCTAAGTAACAAAGAAAAGAAAAAAAACAAATTACCAATATCAAAAATGGAAGAGGTGACATTACTCCAGATCCCATGGACATTAAAATGATATAAAAGAAATAACATGAATAGTCTAGAACCACAAATTTGATAACCTAGATGAAAAGAACCAGCTCCTTGAAAGTTATAACCTGCCAATACACACAAGAAGAAATAGGCAATGTGAAGAGGCCTACATTTATTTTTTTAATTTGAATCAATAATTAATAACTTTTCAAAAGAGAAAGTGTGAAGCCCAGATGGGTCCACTGGTAAATTCCATCAAGTATTTAAGAAAACAATACCAATTCTTTACAATACCTTTCAGAAGATAGAAACAGCTGGAATACTACCTAAATAATTCCCCATGAGGCCAGCATTATCCTAATACCAAAACCAGAAAAAGACAAGACAAAGAAAACTACAGCCCAATATCTCTCATGAACATAGATGCAAAAATCCTTAACAAAAGATTAGCAAATCAAATTTAATAATATAAAAAAAGTATACACCACAATCACATGGGATTTATTCCAGGTATGAAAGACTGGTTAACATTCAAAAATCAATTAATGTAATTCATCACATCCATAAACAGGCTATAGAAGGAAAACTGCATGATTATATCAATAAATGCAGAAAAAGCATTTGAAAAAGTCTAACATCCATTCATGATAAACATTATAAGTACACTGGGAGTAGAGGGTAACTTTCTCAAGTTGATAAAGAATATCTACAAAAACCCTACAACTAACATCATGCTTAATAGGAAGAAACTCAAAGCTTTCCCACTAAGATCAGGTACAAGGCAAGGATCTTTTCTTTTTACCATGTTTTTTCAATGTCATACTGAATATCTTAGCTAATGCAATGAGACAAGAAATGGAAGCAAAAAAACCCATACTAATAGGGAAGGAAGAAGTCAACATTTTTCTTTGCATATGGCATGATTGTCTATATAGACAATCCAAAAGAATCAACAAAATAAAACTCCTGAAACTAACAAATAATTATAGCAAATTTAGGAAATATGAGGTTAATATATGAAAGTCATAACTTTCTCATATAACAATGAACAAGTGGGATTTTATATTAAAAATCTTATCATTTATATTAACATTCCTCAAAAATAAAATGCTTAAGTATAAATTTATGAAAACACATACTAGAATTGTATGAGAAATACTACAAAGCCTTGATGAAAAAAACAAGAAGAACTAAATAAATGGAGAGATATTCCATGTTCATGGATAAGAAGACTCAATATTTTCAAGATGTTATTCTTAACTTGATTTATAGGTTCAGTGCAGTCCTAATCAAAATCTTAGCAACTTATTTTGTGGATATCAAGAAACTGATTCTAAAGTTTATACAGAGAGGCAAAGACCCAGAACAACCAACACGGCATTGAAAAAGAAGAACAAAGTTTTAAGACTGACACTGCTCAACTTTAAGATTTATTATAAAGTTATAATCATCAAGAGAGTGTGGCATTGATGAAAGAATAGACAAATAGATCACTGGAACAGAATAGAGAGATTAGGAGTAGACACACATAAATATATTCAACTGATCTTTGACAAAGAGTAAGGATAATACAATGGAGAAGAAATCGTATTTTCAACAAATGGTGCTGGAACAATTGGATATCCACATGCAAAAATTACATAAAATGAATCTAGACAAAGACCATACATCCTTCACAAAAATTAACTCAGTATGTATTATACACCTGAATATGAAATGTAAAACTATAAAATCCTTAGAAGAGAACATAGGAAAAAATGTAGTATGACCTTGGGTTTGGTGATGACTTTTTAGGTGCAACACAAAAGCCACAATTTTAAAAGAAAAAATGGATAAGCTATACTTTATTGCAATTAATATTTTTGCTCTGCGAATACATTGTCAAGAGAGTGAATAGACAAGCCACAAACTGGGGGAAAATATTTGCAGAAAGAAATCTCTGATAAAGGACCGCTACCCCAAATATACAAAAAACTCTTAAAACTAAATTGTAAGAAAATAATTCAATAAAAGTGTCCTAAAATCTTAACAAACACCTTGCCAAAGAAGATACACAGATGTCATGTAAGCATATGAAAAGATACTCCACATCATATATAATTAGGGAAATGTAAATTCAAACAATGAAATACTGCTACACACCTATTAGAATGTCCAAAATTCAGAACATTGACAACATGAAATTCTGATGAGGATTTGGTACTCCAAATCTCATACATTGGGAACTCACATATATTGCTGATGGGAATGCAAAATGGCACAGCCACTTTCTAAGCCAGTTTGGCAGTTTCTTACAAAACTAAACATACTTTTACCATATAATCCAGTAATCATGCTCCTTGACACTGATCCAAATGAATTGAACGCTTATGTCCACAAAAATACTTGCACATGGGGTTTATAGCAGCTTCATTTATAATTAACAAAACTTGGAGGCAACCAAGGTGTCCTTCAGTAGGTAAATACACAAACTGGTAATCTAGACAATAGAATACTATTTAATACAAAAAAAAATAAACTTTAAGCCATGTAAAGACATGGGGGAAACATAAATGCACATTACTAAGTAAAAGAAGCCAATCTGAAATGGTTACATAAGATATGATTCTAGGTAAATGGCATTCTGGAAAAGGCAAAACTGTGGAGACAGAAAAAAAATGTAATTGTTCCCAGGGGCTGGGGAGAGGGAATGACGAATGGTGGATCACAGGGGATTTTATGGGGAAGTGAAACTGTTCTGTATGATACTATAATGGTGAATACAGGCCATTACAGATTTATCCAAAGCCATGGCATGTATGAATTTGGGGTGCTAATGATGTGTCAATATAGGTTCATCAATTGTAACAAATTTCCCACTCTGGTAAAAGATGTTGATAGTGGGAGGTTATGTATATGTGAGGGCAGGGAAAATATGGCAAATACCTGCACCTTCTGTTCAATTTTGCTAGAAACCCAAAACATAATGAAAATATTTATTTAAGAAAGGGGGTCAGAGTTGCAAGACACTGCTGGCAACTGCAATTGCACAGATGTGAAATAATAATGAATACTTGACAATAGAGGCCTTAAAACTCCACAGTGAAACTGAGATCAGGGCTGGAGAGTGTGGTTACATATAGGAGTCATATCTCAAATAGAACCTAGAGAATTAGGCATGGAGTATAGGAAGTGCAAGGTAGAAATGAGGGTAGTTCCTGAGACTAGTACTCTTTCTTGGAAGCCTGAGATTTTAAACCTACATTAACTTACATGGCAATACAAACAAATGTAGGAGTAGGATTGGCTCAGTTGGTGAAAGCAATGTGATCTCAAAGTACTACAATGCTCTCCATTGCACTGGTGAGAATATTAGCACCTTTGAGTGCATTAACTTAAATAGTTATCAAAAGAATGTGGTCTATTAAGCACTAGGATACTCATTTATTAGAGGAAATATGGTTAGAGTGGTTAAATAACTCCCAAAACCACTCTGTCCTCTTCCTCCAGACTCTAGGCTTGAAGTCATCCTTTGAAGTTCATGTTTTCATTTGTTGACTTGGGTATTTTTGGGAGAGAACAAGTGTTCTTTCTTGTTCTAAAGTCTAGGGAAATGGATTCTGCAAACTGAGGGAATCAAGGGTCAACTGGAGTACTGAAATTAAATGTGTAATTCATTACTTGCTCGTCCAGAACAGGGTTGAAGGTAGAGCTTGTTCACTAACACCTGGGTCTACAATGAATGTTCCTGCCGGCTGCAATTCTCTCTGGGAGAATATTGAGTAATAGATCAATCCAATAATCTCTGAGTGTGACACCAAATCTGAAGCAAAATGGGCACAAATCTGGAAAGGAATTAAGATGCAGAAAGAGGAAAGAGAGCAGAGATCCAGGTGTGAGAATACCTGAATGTGCTGGAAGCAGGAATTGAGCAAGTCACTTGCATCTCTAAGCTTCTGCTTTATCAGCTACAATACAAGGAGGACACCTTCTTTGCCCAACTGCTACATGATCCATGTGGAACACCTCATGCGTGTAAAGCAATGGTGCATCCAGGGGCCACTGCTGCTAGACTATGACTCTGGACTCAGGATTTTGTCTCTGCCTTTTCCTGGCCAACCTTTCTTAGCTCCTCACTCTAAATTAAGGTAAGACATTTCAGAAAGTCTTCCATGACTCTAACGCTTTAAAGCTCTCATTGTCTAGGCAGTGAATGAGGTAAGGCGTTGCATTGTTAAATGCCAAATACCAACTGTGTAGGAGAAAAAAAAATGCCACCTTATTTAGGATAGCAATTATTATGAGGAGTAAGTTGCACTTTGAAACAGAAATGATTTTATGTTGATCCTTTCCCTATGAGCATCAGGGGCTGAGCTAGGAAGGAGTCCTCAGCCAGGTTTTCAGGCTGTTGAGAGCACATTTTTCCCCTGCAGCAGAAATGTGGCAAAAAGAGAAGAACAAAAGCAATATAGGACCTCAGTTTTCATAATTAAAAACAGATCCCCAAACACTGATGCTGAGCATGAATTCTGAGCAAATGAAGTAAGTATTAAAACAGTAATGCTCATGATATCTGCTTAGTGGCCACCAAATGTACAACTACTCTTTTGCAGTTACCATCTCAGAGATACAGTACACATTGGGACTAAGTGTTCTCATGACTACCTTTAGGCTAAGCAGTTTCACCAGGAATTATGGAATAAAAAATATCAGCCTATCTCTAGCTCTTCTCTACTCAAGAATCTTGGTGTGTTTTTTTGGTTTTTTTCTTTTTTAATTTTGCCTGCTATTCTGCAGTGAGAGAGACTTTCAGAAATATTCAATACTTTCTATCCTGGTACTAGGAAAATGAGGATATAGAAATTTGTCATTCGAATGAACTTTCCAGGGATTTATAGCCTCTGGAGTTACTGTAGTGAGTGTGTATCTTCTGATGAGTAATCCACAGGAAAATCACTGGGCTGAAGAGTTCAGTGCTTGAATATTGTGTCTGAAATTACAACAAAATTTAAAGAACTCTTTGAAAAATCTTGTAGAGGATTTCTCAATAGTAATGCAAATTCAACTTTTGATAAAAGACAGAACTCTCAACAAACATGATAAAAATGAGCCAAAGGTACCCAAGCCAGCTGACATTTGTTTATGATGGAAAGATTAAGTTTAATTCACTTTTGTTCTTAAATGTTCACATTTACAACAACCAAAATAACATGTATTTAACTAATGTATAATTTGAAAAAGCTTTCATATAGTATGTTAAATGTAAATGTCTATTACCTCATTTGATATAACACATGTACTTTAAGAAGTTCTTGTAAACTAATATTTAGTGAATTAATCAGTGGTTTACTTCTTCATTCTGGGGCCAGTGTGGGTCTTCAATTGAGTGTTAGGTGATAAGGAAATGCATGCTGGACACAGAGCTCAAGGATCTCATTATCACACACTTCATATTGCTAGATGTGTTGCTTTGGGCAGGCCGTGACCTTCTCTCTGGGACTCAGTTTCCTTGCCTTATGGAACAAAGGAGCCAGTGAAGGCTGACACTTAGGCCCTCGGGAGCTTCCTCAGGATGAAATGACCCATTGGGTCTCCCATGTGGTGAGCCTCGGTTAGCAGAAGCCAGGGCTTGCTACCCAGGGCATTAACTACACATGGTGGTCTCCATCAATGGAAGAGTGAGTGCAAAGGCCTTCATCCTCCAAGACGGCCTGCATGCACATGGATGTCCCCAAGTTCAGTGGCACCACGGTTAGTCTAGTGCTGTGCCCTTGAGCCGGGCAGGCCCTTCAGCTTCCCAAGCCTTCATTTCCCATCTGCCCAGTGGAGATAAGAACACCTGCCAGGGCTGTGCATCCTGTGAAATACGTGAGATGATGTGTGTCAATCCAGGGCACAGGACTTGGCCCCTAGCACCAGCTTGGAAAATGAAAATTCTTCCATTCAGGGTCCCAGGGGGTAGAAAGTAAGAAAATATAACAATAAAGGAGGGAGGGGGAAGGAAAGATAGATTGCCATTCTTTAAATAAAATCAGGGAGCGAGGTGTGAGAAAAATAGAGAAAGGCAGAGAGTATGAGAGAGAGGAATAGCTACAGGCACTTGGAATAGTGCTGCAAGATTCTCATAAGTAAAAGCTTCTCTTAAAATATTGGAGTTCCTCCATATGGGAAGCTTGGGGAGAGAAGAGAAAAAATTAAATTAAAGCATTTGAAAGTATATTATAGTTTTATCTCTTTGGCTCTGCGATTTCAGAAATAATATAATCCTATGGAAAACATGCTGCCAGAGGATTTTGTATAGTGGCGCCCCGACAGGATGGGACTGAATGATGTCAAAAAAGCTTATATAACAGTTTTGTTTTATTCATTTACATAAATCACATTTACCGTAGGTGTTTTATTCAAAATAAAGTTTGGGAAAAATAAATTGAACAGATGAACCTAGGCAAACCTGGTGATTTTTTCATGAGTAGTGTTTGATGATAAAGGCATAAAAGCATAATGTGGTATCATTTCACCAAGGCACAATATGGATCACCCATATGGAGCAGAAGTTGATAATACTGCAAAGAAGCAAAAATAAACAGAACAGATGTACTTGTAAAATCAAGTCTGCACCCACCCCTGAGTACCTGCCTTGTACCGGAGAAGTTTCTACTAAAACTCCAAACTGGCTTCAAGTCCCCTTCCCACAGAGACGCTTGGGAAGCCAGAGATGAAATCTCATATGACCAAACAAAAATGAGAAAAGATTTTCTAAAGCAGCAAGCTCCCAAGAGAGACTGAACCAGAGCCTGCTGGATCCCCCACAGAAAGCCGACCACTGACAATGCCTCAGTTGTCAGGATCAGAAGGCATGGGTTCCAATCCCGGCTCCTCCTAGCTGAGTCTTGGAGAAATCTTCAAATTTCTAAGCATTGGTTCATCAAAGGTGAAGTCTCAGAGGTGTTACCTACTTCACAGGGATATTGTCAAGCTTAACTGAGAAATGCAGGGAGGAAAAAAAAATGCAACGCCAAAAGCACCAGACAGACCGAATTCTGTCTACATGGTTTTGTTCCAGGCCTTTTCTGAGGGACATGCCAAAGAGGATGTGATATAAAGTGTTCTTGTTTTAACAAAGAGGTAAGGTCTTTGGGAAGTCTAGGTTTATTGTCTGATAAAGATTCTATGTAGAATCATAATATTCCTGAGAGTATGTCAGCCTTAGACTACTCATAATATTAGTAACATGTACATAAAACTTTATAATTTCCAAGACAGTTTCTCAAGTGGATTTTCTTCTGACCCAACCTAACCCTGTAAGGTGGGCAATGCGGGGAATAATCCCCATTCAACAGATGAGCAGACTGTCACTCAGAGAGGGACTTGGGACAGCCAGGACTGGAGCCCACGTGTTTCACGACGCCATGCCGCTTGTCACTCACACATTCACAGACGCTTTTATCGTAGGAGAGGATTTTACATCTCATCAGCCATGAAATATTGAGCCTATGTCTGAAGGCTTGGCTGTCTTGCAAACACAAGAGGCCCCAGTAGTTGGTGTTTAGCTGAGAGTATTTGAAATCACATTTGTCATGTGTAAAGTATAGAGCTCTTTGCAAACTGTAAAGTGCAAATATGCATATACAGTGTTATCTTTTCATTACTGGTTTCCATTCCAACAACAGACGAATGTCTCCGGCTAGGAGGAAGACCTCAGACCTTCCCACCGTGATTGCAGGAAACTCACTTCCAACCCTCTGCTGTGAGCCAAGCTCTCCTGAGAGCGCTGCTTTGTCTTACCTACACAACTTGGGAGAAAGTTGACGGCACTGCTTCATTTAGAAATTCCATGCTCTGAGCAAGTTACCTGAATCCTGCAAAGCCCCTTTGCACGTTTCACAAAAAGTACTTGGAAATTCTTTTCCCCATGGAGACTCTCCATGGCTGTGTATTTCAGAGAGAAGGAGGCAGACATGATTTCAGTAGCCCAGAAAAACAATCTAAGGAAGCTGGGACCAAGGGAGAAGCAGAGCGCAGGAGGGAAATTCTCTTCTTTGCCCATAGTAAACGTGTTCACGTGGTCAGCAGCTGGAATGCACCATCCATGGCCCCTGATGTCATCAAGTAGCCACCCATCTGCTTGGTTCCCAAAGCAGCTAGGAAAAAATAGCGTCCCACATCCCACGCACTCCAGCTGTCCTCGGCATCCAGTGCTCAGTGACTTTTTTTTTTCTAAAAATAAAATGAAATAAAATCATCACTTTTCCAATCAAGAAAGCACTTGTTTAAAGAACAATTATGTGAGACAGAAGCCATTGTTCTAAATCTACCTGTAGGTTTGTTGAAGCAAGTGTGGAAGTCACCCCTTTATCAGAGACAGGCATCCTCTGAAAATTGAGCAGCAAAGCCGGCTGGTGTTGGAAGTACCTGCTTGTTATGTCCATTTGGAGGAAGAGAGTTGCTCTCTGGGTTCCCCTGGGCCACGGTGCTAGGTATGGGACACTGTAGCTCTTGGGAGTTGACTTCTTGTGTAATATTGTGAGCTTCATTATTTCTAATTGGATCGCAAAAGCATCCCTCCGTAGAACGTGGACATATGTCAATTTTCAAGAATAGAACTGGCAGATATTTGCAGACATGCAGCTTTTTGGTATGCCAGCATTATCTCCAGTCAAATTCAACCTCAGAGGAAACACAAATCAAGCAAACATTTCCCCTCAGACTTCAAGTTTTAGAGCAGAAATTCCAAACAAGAGTCAGATAATTGAAAGAGGAGAAAGGGGTCTGATTTCTCATTGTGGCCAGGAGAGTCTGCCCTCCTATCTTTTCTGTTTTTTTGAGACGGAGTCTCACTCTGTCGCCCAGGCTGCAGTGCAATGGCGCAATCTCAGCTCACTGCAACCTCTACCTCCTGGGTTCAAGCAATTCTCCTGCCTCAGCCTTCTGAGTAGCTGGGATTACAGGCGCGTGCCACCAGGCCCAGCTAATGAGCCTGCCCACCTCTCTAGCGCAGCCCTCCAACCCTCTCTTAGGTCCCCGTTATGCAGTTGTACTGCACTGCAGGCACAACCTGCCTGGGATGACATCCCAGGTGCATGCCAAGTAGTCTCCTTTTCATTTGTCCTGTCAGCTCATCTTTCCTTTAACATAGGCAATACTTGAGAAATTCCCCGCCTGCTGTTTGATTACAGTAAAATTATATAAAATACATTTGTTTCCCTCACTAGAACATCTATTGTTTATATATTTAAGAAAGGCTTATAGCATTTATCATGTACAAGCCATTCTTCAAAGTGGCGTACATGAAAGAGCTCACTGAATCCCCCCAGCAGCCCTGTAGTTTAGGGGTGGTTGCTGTGGCCATTCCACAGATGTGATAACTGAGGCCAGTGGAAAAAAAACACTTTGTCCAGCATCACTCAGTGAGAGGGTGGCAGAGTCAGCACCCAAACCAAGGGTGCTGACTCTGGAGCCGGTCTGGCTCCAGAGTTCAAGCTCCATCGCTGCACTCTGAACAGCTAGAGGTCAGGGGTCCACCCTACAACTTTTAATTTATTCCTCACCTATTCTTTGCCAGTTCAATAAATTCCTGTTGATCAAAATATTGGTGGCAATAAAACCTATGCAGGCACGTGATAATATATATGTGTAGGTTTGCACTGGTAGTCACCGTGAGTGCAGTTTCAGAATGGACATTTTATATCAATCAATAATTTAGGCATAGCAAGACATGACACAGAAACACTGTGGAATAAATCAGGCAGACATCATTAAACCCATTTTACAGATGAACAAAGTTTTATGGATTAGATATATAAAAGAATCTGATAATAAAATAGCCATGTAAACTTATATTTTAGTAAGATAAAATTTCACATGTGATTTCCAAGTTCAAAAGAAAACAAGCGATTAGAAAAGCAGCCGGCATTTGATTTACGTCTGGAGGACCTGAGTACATTTTTAAAAAAATCTGTCCAGAAAGCTCCTGAGTATAGGAAACCCAGGAGAATGTATTCTAAACTAATGCTGTAGAACATAGAGAGGTGACAGCTGCATTGTCTCATCCTAGACAAGGAACAGAAAATTGGACTTAGCTACAGTGTGGAGAACACAGGTGCACCTGTAAAGCCCTGGAGAGGCGGCAGTAAGTGGCTCCCACTAACACACCTTCTTCTGAAAGGAGGCAGGGAAATGCAAGTGTGCATGGCCCAGAAGGGAAGATGTCCGCTTAATGATTCTGAACTGACAAGATGCTGGCTGGGTGTTGGTCAGGTAGCCACACATCACGTGGTTTTCTGTCGAGCCTTTGCTTTCAAAAGCGGAAAGCAGCCCCTCGTCAACTCCTACATTAACTACCACAATCCTACCCTGGAGCTGAAGTGGAAAATAAAGAAAACTCACTGAGTTCATAGCCTTGACTCACAAAGCCAAAGAGAGCCAGTTTCTGATTCCGCATGCTCACAGGTTTCCCTTGGTAGTTAGTGAGGGCACATTGAAACTTTGACAGAAGTTGAGAATGATCATCTTGTAAACTTACCTAACTGGAAAAGCCAGAGCTTGTCCTTGCCCTCTGGGGAGCATTTAACACTTCACAACATAGTGCTGCATTAGTGAAATAGGGATTGTACCATTTTACTATAGATCTTAAGAGATATGATTTAGATTGAATATGATAAAATTTCCATAGCACTTTATAAACGATGAAGTTTTGCAAACATACAACAAATTGGAGCCACTTGATTCAAGACTTTTCCTCTGTAAATTGATGTCATGTGGAGCAGATACTAAGATGATGATGAATCTAGAAATATCTCCCTGGATACTAAGCTGGAAATGTGCTGATCACATAGAGGCCTATGGAGGATTTGATGGAGAAAAAAAAAACATTGTGAAAGGACCCTCTGTCCCTTTGTAAACTACCAAATTCATGCAAATTAATATAGCTCCAACAATCTATAAATGCAGGAGACAGAGGCAACCTTAGCTAGATACCTATCAACTGGCTTTAGATTGATATGAAGATAAAAGATTGAAATCAAAGAAGCTCCATCTTCAGATTCCGGAACAGAAACAAACCACAGCTTTAAAAATTGGTGAGGTAGCACCGCTGTGGTTCCCTGTTCAACCCTAGAGGATTTAATTGAAGGAGCCCTTCTGTATAATTTCAATACTACTTAAAGTCTTAAAACCTCTGATATTTGTAAATAGCTGAATTAATATAACATTTACTCTAATGGTAGCAATCATTATCATTTGTGCTTGGCTAATCTTCATATTCACCTTCACATGCATTTTGATTGGGGATCCTCCCCAGATACAGGTGATGTAGGATGGGCCATTGGACACATGAGCCTGATGCCATCGCAGACACCTGCTGTGCCCCAAACGCGCTGGGCCAACTGGGTGTATGTGCGCAGGGGGAAGGTGGGTTCCTCTCCAAGAAGCCTCAACTACAGGTAATATGTTGGTTTCCTTGCAAATCTTTTAGTCCCCTGAATTAGGTGGTGATAGAGGTTAACAAGTAAGGAAGTGCATTTTCTGCAGGGTTTCCAGGAGCCTTGAACAGAGCACAGGTGAAGAGGATGGGTTATTGCAGGCGCTGGCCACACAGCTGTTCCCAGGAACCCTTTAGGAGCCCTCTTACCGGCTACAGGAAACGGCAAAGGAACCACAGCTGAATCAGGAAAAGGCAGTGAGTCCTTGTTTTCCACTCCCTTCTGCTCCCCTCTACTCCAGCCCCAGACAGACTGAAGAGCTGGCCCTTTTCCTTCAGGGCACCCAGGCTGAAGGCAGCTTCATATTTGTTTTTTAAGCTCTCTCCCTCTTTCTCTCAGTTTGCCTCTCTCTCTTTCTCCCTCCATCTCTGTCTTTCTCTCTCCTCTTCTTTCTCTGTCTCTGTCTTTGTTTCTTTCTCCTCTTCTTTGCCTCTTTCTCTCCCTTCCTCCATCTTTCTCTCTGTCTCTGTCTCTGTTTCGTCTTTCACTGTTTCTCTCTGGTGCAGCTTTTTAAATCTTGGGCAATTCTGTAAGGGTCACTTCACAGCGTTGTGTTCCTCTAAAGTCCTCCTGCTACATCTTCAGATCCAATATTTCGTCACTCTACAGTTTTATTTTTCCTTTGAAAGTATTTTAACAAACATGCAAATCTAAAATTACTCCAATCTCAATTATCATGAAACTGCTAAAAAAATCCACCAAGAACAATAAAAACAAGTTTCTTTAAAGATGTTTAAGGGCTAATGAACGTTTTACAAAATGCTTGTCAGGATGAATCGTATTTCTTATTTTACTTATTAATCCGGAAGAGGGGGTGCACTGTGTCATTTCTAAGTTTGCAGACAAGACTAAAAATGCTGTTGAATAGAAAGACGTCAAGCTGACAGGGATAGACGGCAGCAGGAGGATTGCTCCAGGCTGCCTGAGGGGGTGGGAAGTGGCAGATGAGTTTCAGTGTGGGTTAGTGTGGGGACACCGTGGGGAGAGTCATTTATAAAATGATTATCTCTCAGCCATCAGACCCATGACATGGAAAACACCACTTCAAGACATCAGGAACTAGGATCTGAACATACAAATATTAGGACTCTATTAACAGTGTCCTATAATTTACAAAAAAGCTGTGTGTGTGTGTGTTTGTGTGTGTGTTTGTACACATACATTCAATAATAACAAATAACTTTATATGTACATTATATAAAAGTGAGTTAGGTTAATGATGTAGTTACAATTCCATGGCTACTTAATGATTAAATATTAGCCATTCTTCTTGATCTCAAGCACTTAGACCCCAGAAGGGAAGTCACACATAAAACCCACGTAGTACAGTTTTTTTTCCTGTGCTGTTTCAAACAAAAAGGCTGACTGCTACACAGCATCAGAAATCCTTCAGAAGGAACATAGTAGAAGAATATTGTGTAAAACAGGACTTTAAAACTTAACATCGCATATACCTTACAAACGTTGTTGAAAATGTTAAACATTCTATTACATGATGTCCTCCTTAGGATTTTAGTGCTATATATAGATTTGCCTCTCTTGGATAGAAAAGAGAGAACATTTTGCTTTTTTTTATGAATCTGTGAATTTTATAACTGCTCTTTTTTTCCTCTCTGTGTTAATTTCTAGGAAGTAAAGAGTCAGTATGAGTAGCAAGTTCAGGGGACCTTACAGAAGAAAGTAAAGATACTTTATCATAGGCTTCCCTAGTTTAATTTAATCTGAACCAGACGCCACACGGGTAACAGCCGATGCAACAAGCCATGGCTACTTCAGTTCCGTGGGCAGTACTCACACAGGCCTCCATGTGTCCACACAGGACACAGCTTGCAATCCAGTCTGCCTTATTCTTAGAGGCATTCTCTTATTTTCAGATTTGTCCCTGTCCACCCTCTACACATAGCTTTGCTTCAGTTTCCCTGTCCACCTTCTGCATATAGCTTTGCTTCAGTTACTTTGGCTTTGATCTGTAACAGTTTTGAGACATCTGGTCCATCTTACCTTTTAGCATATTCCACTCTTAGCTGCCAGGCCCAGCCACACACAAGGGGATGTTTGCTGAGGTGAGACAGGGAGCAGCTCTTTTAAGTTTCTCTTCAAGTTGTCCCTGTAAATGGAGTCATGGAATCATAGAACCATGATTCTGTTTCAATGGAGGCCAGTTCGGCTTCTTAAATAATGAATGATCGGGCACAATTTGTGATATAATTCAAAGAAAACATTTATTACTGGGATATGGAGCCAAACAATTGGAGGCAAATATTTATTTCTTCCACGGGTACATACGACTACGCACGCTATTTATAGGAGATCAAAAGTGTTTCCTTGATCCTCAAGTGTGTTTGCTGGAGAGAATGAGTCATTCCCAAGGAAAGATCTTTCAAGGAAATGATAGATTCATGCTTACCATATGAATAAACTTTCTACAAGTTTCCCTCTATCATCTATAAATAATACTTTCCCCACTTAATATCTGTCTATAAATTTTTAAATAAACTTTGTATATTCTTTATTGACATTGTCTTATCAGAATAAAGATAAGTTTTTACCCATGTACAACTCAATATCTGGCACACTTTATCTGTCCATCACGTGTTTGTTAAGAAACTGAGTTTGAGTTCAATCATCTCGAATGCTTTGCTTGACCTTCTCCAGTTTTCTGAAGACAGGTTTGTGAAGTGAAGAATTTGCAATAAAATGGTCGATACGTAAGTATCTATATAATTGAGTGGTACTAGTCAAAATTGAAAAGAGTCCTTGGATTTTGATCAAAACACTTTACAGTTAAGGAAACTAAGTAACTTATTCTAAGACATACAATGAATTTATGGCGCAATAGAAACTCCCAGATGAGAAACCCAGCACCTGCATGTCAGTGGCTCCTGGTGCAGAGTCTTTTTCCTGAGAGCATCTCATAGATTCTAATTTGGATGACCCATCCTTTCCTCCAGAAATGAATTTAATAATTAAGCTGGGTTTGATTAACTCCTGTAATGTATTTCCTGTCTCCTGGAAGTCACTGCACACCGTTCTTTATGTCTCATCTCTACGAAATTTGGAGGAAACAAAATTTGGAGGAAAAAGTAATGTGAAATTTGAAAACATGACCAAGTGGCTTTGAATATAATCTCTTGAAGGAAAAGATGGTGCATTTTTCCTTGAATGCAGACTACCTTCATAGCATGACAGCATTCTCATATAAGATCATCCCAAGGACCTGTTGATTCCCTCTTCTTAACAGCTGCAACAAGAATCCATTCTCTATGTTTCTACATCGCAGAGTGACTATTTCTTAGTGATTAAAACAAAAACCATTTAGCATGCCTCCCGCCTCCTTTTGACACAAGCCTTCCTATCTCTTGATTACTCCTTCTGAGAATCATGTTTCTCATACGAGGCCTGCTTTCTTTTCCCTAAGGGAATCACTTCATTTCTTCATTGAACCACTTGTCTTTATTGGAAGCAACAGTCAACAAGTGACACTGTTTTTAAACAGTGTCTTTCTCTTCTCTCCCAAAAGGATCAGACATGCAGCTCCACACAGGCCAGTGCTGTGGTCCCATCCTAGACTTTAAAGACTGAGCCAAGTAGAAGACAGAACGACCACCGTGAGCGGTACTTGAATCCAGCAGTGCTCACATGAGAGGGTTGCTGTGGTTTACAAGGCTCTAGGCATTCCCTGGCTCTTCATTATTTCACGCCTAGTTCTCCAGCTGTTCTGTAGATTTATTGAGCTAGTCAATATCTTTCCCTCACTTCCCCTTTTGCTTAAGTTATCTAGTTTTAGTATATGTTGCTTGCAACCCAAACAACCCTAACTGATAACACTGCTGTAGTCCAGAACCACACCACCCCTGGACATGGATCACTGCAGCTTCCAAACTGGTCATCTGGCCTTCAGTGTCTCACTTTCAGTTCATTCCTGTATATTCATCTTCACTGACATCACTCGTAACGTGACACATCCTGATGAATTCCATGAGGGCACAGAGGAGAGGCACAAAGCCATTCCTAGATACTTCTGGAAGGACTTCCAGAAGGGAAGGGTGTCTGGAGACACAAAAACTGAGAGAGAGTTGATGGGAGAACATGGTTGATACGGACTGCATTTGGGAAAGTGGTGGATACAAAGAGAGAAAGATGAACCTCTAAGCACCAGAGGTAAGAGAAGATGGGACTGAAAGCAGCTCTGTGTGACAGTGCAGCTCTGTGAGACTTGATGAGGGTGCTTGTCCTTATTCTGAGAACAATAGGGAGTCATTAAAAATCTTTGAGCCGAGCAGAAATGTCATCTAATTGGCACTTTGAAATATACAGAAGAGCCCAGAAATGCAGGTGAGGATGTCGGGTTAGTGCAAATTTCCATAGCAACATTCTGGGGGTCACACTCTCATGGTCATTGCTTCCAAGTCTTTCTCAGTTTCTCTTCTCACATATACTGTTTAAATGCTGGATTTCCTCTCCTTTTCCCACAGCATTCATTATTTCTGGGCAACCTAATACAAACCTGAACTTAACTTTCCATGTAGTGTATTAATCGTGTATGTTCTTTGTCTTTCTTTTCAGTCCAGTCTCTCACCTTCTCGCCCTGCTTACTCTAAACAAATTATTTGGCTTTCTCAATATACCATGAGCATTTTTGCACCCTGAACATTTTTAAGTCCTCTTCCCTCTATGTAGAATGTTGTCCTCTCCCTTCTTTACCAAATTCAGCACTACCTAAACCCTCCTCAAAGTTTCAGACCTTTATGTCTAACTGCCTGCTCCACATCTCCATTTGGGTTTCACAGATGCCCATAACTCAACATTACAAAAATAACTTCATTCTTTTCCTACCACATCTGTTTCTTTCTGTTTCCTCATCACAATGAAAATCCCAAAACCTGCCAAGTTATTTGAGTGAGAAATCTTGGCCTTACCCTTTTCCCCCTTCAGTTTCCCTTGGTGTAACCTAAAAACATTGAATTAACCAACAAATCTGATAGATTTTATTTCTTAAAAAATACTGGCTGGGCACGGTGGCCCACGCCTATAATCCCAGCACTCTGGGAGGCCGAGGTGGGTGGATGACCTGAGATCAGGAGTGCCAGACCAGCCTGGCCAATATAGTGGAACCCCATCTCCACTAAAAATACAAAAACTTAGCTGGGCATGGTGGCGCGCCTGTAATCCCAGCTACTCAGTAGGCTGAGGCAGGAGAATCGCTTGAACCCTGGAGGCGGAGGTTGCAGTGAGCTGAGATCACACCATTGCACTCCAGCCTGGGTGACAAGATCTAAACTCCATCTCAAAAAAAAACAAAAACAAAAACAAAACAAAACTAAATACATCTTCTCTGATGGCATTGCTTTAGTTAAGGCTGATATTTTTTGACTCATATTACTGCAGTCATATTCTTAGTAATTACTCCATCTTCACTACTCACAACTTAAAGATGTATCCTTCCTGTAACTTTCAGAGTAAATATTTACAATTAAAAATACGATTAAAATATTTCAGTAGCTCTCTATGGTCATAGTGATGTCTAAATGTCTTAGAGTACTATATGTTTACATACAGTACACTGAGTCTAAATGAAGTCGATGGCTTAGTGTTCTTATCATCATGTATCAGAACATGTTGGTGTTCTTAGCAATATTTGTTCTTTGTCTATCTCTTCAGTCCAGTCTCTCACCTTCTCACCTCCCTTACTCTAATCAAATTATTTGGCTTTATTAATAGATTGTGATCATTTTTGCACCACTGTGCATTTGTAAGTGCTCTTTCCTCTGCTTAGAATGTTGTTCTCTCCATTCTTTACCTTTAACCTTCCAGTAAGATGTCATCTTCTTCCTTTCTGGGGGTTAGAGCCTTTCCCTGGGCTCAAAATGCAACTTGCTTTGATCTCACCCTCATAACATCTGATTATAGCTAATTGCATGGGTCCCATGCAGGTTAAAGTTGCTTAAGGTCCTCTTGTGCCTCCCATGGCCTTTCTGCCACTCAGGCAATGCTTGGTGAACCATGATCTCTATGTAAAGGGAGAGGTGAAACGTTACCTTGGTCAGCATCATATGGCTTACAATCTTTTTAAGTGAATCATTTGCTATACTAACATTCTCCTTATATATTTTTAATGAAATCTGCAGATTTACATTTATTTTTTCTCATGGTGTTAGTTCTGCCACAATGAACAGTTCTATACTATTTGAATATTTTTACTTTAAGATCTTAAGTATGACGTTTCAAAAGAAGACATACATGCTGCCAATAATCATTTAAAAATCTCAACATCACTGATCATTAGAGAAATGCAGATCAAAACCCCCATGAGATACCATCTCACACCAGTCATAATAGCTATTATTAAAAAGTGAAAAAGCAAAACAAAACAAAACAAAAAACAGACGCTAGCAAGGTTATGGAGAAAAAGGGATGCTTATACACTAGTTGGTGGGAATAGTCAACCATTGTGGAAGATAGTGTGACGATTCCTTAAAGACCTAAAAACAGAAATACCATTCAACCCAACAATACCATTGCTAGGTATATGCCCAAAGGAACATAATTCTTTCTATCATAAAGATGCATGCATGTGTATGTTAATTGTGGAACTATTCACAACAGCAAGGACATGAGATCAACTTAAATGCCCATCAATGGTTGACTGGATAAAGGAAATGTGGTAAATATACACCATGGCATAGTATGCAGCTATTAAAAAGAATGAGATGATGTTTTTTGCAGGAACATGAATGGAGATAGAGACCATTATCCTTAGCAAACTAACTCAGGAACAGAAAACCAAATACTGCATATTCTCACTCTAAGTGGGAGCTAAAGGATGAGAACACATGGACACATAGAGGGGAACAACACACACTGGGGCCTATCAGAGCGTGGAAGGAAAGGGAGGGTAAGATCAGGAAATATAACTAATGGATACTAGGCTTAGTATCCTGGGTGATGAAATAATCTATATAACAAATTCCCATGAAATAAGTTTACCTATATAACAAACCTACACATGTACCCCTGAACTTAACATGAAAGTTAAATTAAAAAAAAAATGATCCCTAAAGAAAACTTACAATAGCAGAATCTGTAGTCAGCAAATTCTGATGTGGCCACAAATAATTTAAATAAAAGTAAAATGATCCTGAAAAAAAAATTCTGGTCTGGAACTGACAAAATTGAGGAAACACATTCGCAAATGAGAATGGTCTAGTTTATGCTGATTGATTCATCAGTGCATTTGACTATCCCTCCCCAAAGTTGTTTTCTTAAATACAAATGTGCCTATTTTTGTGGAACATTAATAAAACAGAGGGTTTTAAAAAGTAAACAAAAAGTGGAATTTTGCTACCCTAGAAGTATTCTAGTAATTATAAAAAATCTAAGCAAAGACAGGTATAATTTAGGCAAAAAATATTTTCTTCATTTTTTGCTTATATGTTACACATTTTACAACACGGCTAATTTGAAGCGTGTCTTTTTTATGCTACTAAAGTATGTTTTAGTAAGTACTTTCTGCTGTATTCACCTTTCTGAGTTATCAGATGAAATAAAGCATTTGAAAGTGATTTATAAACTTTGTAGAACTGTATACATATCAAGTACTTTTATAATACTAGCAATCAGTCATTAATTACTATCTACTACATCTATAAGTTGGCAAGCTCAATCTAAATACAATTTAGATTTAAACATCCTGATCTCTGTTTTTACATAATTTGCAGACAATTTTAGAGAAACCAGAGAAATGATAAACTATCAACACAACACAGAATATAGTGGTGACCAAAGGGCTGGTCCAGCCATGTCAGGAGAGTTCAGAAGATGGGAGCATCAGTTACGACTGCTTTCTCAAGGAAGTAGAATTAGAGCTTTTGGCCTTGAATGATGAATGGAATATACAAAGTATCCTTTTATTTCGGATTTGGATAGAAATTTTAAGATGTCCCCCAACACCATGCCTTTGGTGTCTACACCCCGAATACTCTCCTGTCCTTGAGTGTGGAGGGAGTTCTGATTAAAAAGGGTGCCACTGCATGATTAAGTTCTGTCATAAGACAAAGGTGATGAGATTTTGCAAATGTAATTAAGGGCCCAAATCAGGTAAGACCTTAATCAAAAGGGAGATTATGCTGGGCGGGCAGGACACAATCAGTGAAAGCTTTTGACAAAGGGAATGGCCCCTCCCTCACGAAAGATGCTCCCCTGCTGGCCTGGAGGAAGCAACCATGAGTTCTGCAGCCATGTGGAAACGAATTCTGCCCACAACCTGCAGGAGCTTGGCAGCAGACCTTTTCCCATGAATCCTCTAAAGAAAAAGTATTTTGGCTGATATTTTGAGCACAGTCTTGTGAGACTCTGAGCAGAGAACCTGGCTAAGCTACGCCTGGCTTCCTGTCCCACAGAAATCATGAGATAACAAATGCGAATTGCTAAGTTTGTGATAATTTTTTATGTAGCAGTGGAAATTGAATACAACAACAATTCCACTAGATTCTCCAATTTATACCTGAAAACTCCTCTAGACCTATCATTTGGGGCTTCGCAAGTCACTGTTCTCTATGGCATCCTTTGCTGTCTGAGCTGTTCAGAGGCAGGCGGAAAGGAGTCACTGTCAGTCAAATTTTGTGATGAGTGAGCACTCCCCACTAGGAAATGAGAAAGCTGCTGGCCCAGAGGAGATCCTACAGAATACAGTAGAGATTTGCCAGCATACCTGAGAATCACAAACTCCATCGCTGTAAGGGACCACTAAGCTCAGAATCTGATTCTCTCAATTTGCCCCCAGAGGCTCTTGGTGGCATAGCTAGCTCCTGCAAGAGCTGAGAGAGGAACCCAAGTCTTCTGACACCCAGGCCAGTGTTCTCGACACTAGCTTGACCTCCACTGAGTCAAGGCAAGATCCCACCCAATAAACCATGATCATTATAGTCTCAATTCCATGGCATCTTATTAAAGTTCAAAAGAGCAAGAAGAGAAATTATCCAGTTTTCTCTGCCTTTATCACAGAGGCAGTTTTTTTTTTCCATGATAAATTAGTAATAACTCTCAGGCACATTTGGCAAGCCAAAGAAAAATGGGTTTTTTACAATGCAATGAATAAACATCTTCTGCTTGAATATCTCCTATACTTCACTGGCTTCAATACAGTAGAAGTTTATTGACGTACGTACTGCAAGCTATGTTTGAATGATTGCTTCATATATTATGCTATGCTACATTACATCGTGTTCCTTTTCTGCTTCCATAGCCCAAAGACTTATTGGAATCAGTTGTTTCAGACTCATAAAATATACATGACTTAAAAAAAAAAGATTATCATAGCAAGAATTTCACCAGTCTTTTGAAGCTGCATCCTTGATTATTTGTTGAAATTCATTTCATTTTTCTATCATTATCCCAGTGCATGTTAAGTCCTACCATCGAGTATAAATGTACAATCTGCTCAGCGAGGCAGTTTGTAATAAGCTAGCATGAAACAACGTTTTCAGTGTTATGGTTTGTTGACTTTTTTTTTTTTTAAGAAACTAACATCTATAAAGCAGAAAGTTTGTTTGAAAGTGTGAATTCTAAAATGAGCCTTTTCCTAAAGCAATTCCATCTAAAATTTAACTAAACTGTCTTGTCTTTATCAATAAACCATCTCCATTCCACACGGTAGACGTTTTTAACAGGAAGATTTATGAGATTGTTGAAGCAGCAGGGTTGAGGAGAATGCACAGAAATTGGAGGCCGAAATCAATGTCTGGGTGTCCTGTTGCCCCTTCATTCTGCGGCACGCCAGAGGCCCATGTGCATGGACTCCTTTGCCTTCAGCAAGAGATCAAGGGTAGGGGTGGGGTTGTATGTTCAGCTCTCCTGATGCAGATGACCACAGGTGCTAACTTTCTTCTAGAGTCAGGGCACTCTTTCCACATGATGCCCCCTCTTGGTCTCTGCTGCAGGGTGGTGACAGCTTCTCACTCCTGGTCTTGCTTCATCTTTGTTGTTTTTCCCTAAACACTACATGTCATTGTAAACAATGTGTTTTTAAACCCTCCTCCATATCAAATTTGAATGTGCCAGTTGTTTTTTTGCAGGGACCCATGATTGCAGTTATGGTGCTTGGGTATGTCATTTACATTACTTGTGCCTGTAATCCTCTTTTTCCTTTTCTAAAACCTAGGGGAAAATATTCCTGCTCAGATTGCTTCATGAGCTTATTAGTGTATAAAATGTGAAAATACACAGGTGAATGACTTTAAATACTTAACATTTTCATTCAATCCATGTATATTGAAGGCTTTGTTTATGCAAGACATTATAAAAAGTCATGATGCAAGAATACAAAAATGAATTAGGCATAATCTCTCCAAACTGATAACTATAGTGGAAGGCCATGGTGAAAACCAAAACTGATACCAACAATTTGACATGTGAGTTTAGTGTAGCTAAAATTGGGGGAAGAAGGGGTGATGAAAGCTTCCAGCAGAAGATGTCATGTGAACTGGATATGAAAGAATGTATGAAATTTGATGCCAGGATGGAATTGCTCATCAAGGATGAGAGAGTCATGCACAGGAGCAAGAGATCTGGCAAAGCCTGGCCATCACCTGACAGGCTCCAAGTACTCCATGTGTTTTCTTATATGACAGGTTTCAAAATGGGAGTCACGTTCTCAATGGGCTGCGCCTGAGGCTCTAGCTCAGAGGTTGTTTCTTCAAGTGTAGTCCTGAGATCAGCAGCAGCCACCTTACCTGGAAACTCATCAAGAAAGACAAATCATCTGCCCGCCCCTGACCTGTGGAACTGGAAACTCTGGGCGTGGGTGGAGCTCACAGCCCTTGCTTAGCTTCGACCTCCTCCTCCAAACTGGGGATGACATCATCAACCTGGCAGGGCCACTGGGAGGATGACATGAGATAATACTGCCGAAATGTGAAACTAAAGACTGCTTCTCTTTAGTGAAGCTCTATTCACTGTCTCGAAGCTTCAGTGTACGGAGGGGGCGCATCCCACGGGCATTCTCTCCAGCTGCCCAGGTGGGTTTCATTCCTGTACTACACTCTGCTTCAGACTTACCGAGAGCCATTCTCCATAGCAGGACTTTCCTATCCTCTATTTGGGAGATTCCTTGGTCAATGTCTGTGTCACTGAGTCTCACTGATTAGACAATAGGCCCCATGATGGGAGACACCTGGCTTTTTTTATTCCATTGGATACGTAATGACTATAGCACAGTATATACTCAGTAAATAGTTCTTGACTGACTGCATGAGAAGTCCCTGGAAATAGTTACTGAACTTTTAAATAATCATGCAAACAAGATCCAAAGAAATGTCACAAATAGCTCCTAACTCCTTAAAAACAAACAATTCCAGACACCTAGAATGAACAAAGCAGTGCTAAGTCACTTTTCTCATGAGATTTTTCACCAATAAATTGTGAAGGTGAGCGTCTTGGCCATTAAATACTGCCTCAGCCAGCCACTCTCTGCCATAACTTAACCACATTGTCCTGAGCTTGATCCTTCTGTCTCTATCTCTGTGCACCTGGGACACCTTGCAGGCTCAGACTTTAACTCTGGTACCCTTGCACCTGTTCCGCCACCTGCCCCTCCACCGGGTTACTGTTTCTCCGTTCCTGAATTGTGAGGCTGCCTTGGTGTGACTCTTTCTGTTTTATCCTCAGCTGCTATGGAGCATTTTCTCTCTCTCATTCAGAAGTGTGTGTGTTTACAAACACATACTTATATTTCTTGTATGCAATGTGAGTATATATATAACAGCATATAGATAGATATAAACATATATCAATATAGATAGATTTAAATATACATCAATAAAGATTTTTATTTCATGATAAATAAAAATATATATCATGTATATAATGTGAGTATATATATAATGGCATATAGATAGATATAAATATATATCAATAAAGATAGGCTATGTCCATGTTTGCTTTTTGCCTTGTGATAGTGGAAAAGGTGTGACTTCCTGACTCTATTTCTGTCAATTAGCAATTATCAAAAGGCATTTAGATGATTCAGCCATAACTGACTTCAAAACGCCAAATACGCTGCAGTCTGATTTCCCAATGCTTGAAAAATTGGGGTGTGACAACAAACTGACAGGATGATTGTCAGCTGCCCATATCCTGCTCTATGACAGCTGGACTTTGGTACTTCCCAGAAAAATACCAACAGACATGGAGTCGGCAGAGGTCCTAGAATTCTTGCAGTGCTCAGTGCCTGACACAGTGCTTTTCAAAGTGTGGTCCCTGGACCAGCAGCATAAGCATCACGAGGGAATCTTTCAGAAATACAGACTCTGGGGCCCTACACTAGATCTACTGACACAGAAACTCTGGAGCCGGGCCTAGCAACATAATATTTGGCAAGATAAACTGTAACCCACTAGGAGTTTAAAATATATATATATTTAACAAAATCTCTAAATGATTCTGATGCATACTGATATGGTTTGGCTGTGTCCCCATTCAAATCTCAACTTGAATTGTATCTCCCAGAATTCCCACGTGTTGTGGGAGGAACCCGGGGGGAGGTAATTGAATCATGGGGGTCAGTCTTTCCCATGCTATTCTGATAGTGAATAAGTCTCATGAGATCTGATGGGTTTATCAGGGGTCACTGCTTTTGCTTCTTCCTCATTCTTTCTTGCTGCCACCATGTAAGCAGAGCCTTTCACCTCCCACTGTGATTCTGAGGCCTTTCCAGTCTTGTGGAACTGTAAGTCCAATTAAACCTCTTTTTCTTCCCAGTCTCGGGTATGTCCGTATCAACAGCATGAAAATGAACTAACACAGTAAATTGGTACGAGTAGAGTGGGGTGTTGCTGAAAAGATACCCAAAAATGTGGAAGCGACTTTGGAACTGGGTAACCGACAGAGGATGGAAGAGTTTGGAGGGCTCAGAAGAAGACAGGAAAATGTGGGAAAGTTTGGAATTCCTAGAGACTTGTTGAATGGCCTTGCCCAAAATGCTGAAAGAGATATGGACAATAAAATTCAGGCTGAGTTGGTCTCAGATGGAGACGAGGAACTTCTTGGGAACTGGAGCAAAGGTGACTCTTATTATGTTTTAGCAAAGAGACTGGCGGCATTTGGCCCCTGCCCTAGAGATTTGTGGAACTTTGAAGTTGAGAGAGATGATTAAGGTATCTGGTGGAAGAAATTTCTAAGCAGCAAAGCATCCAAGAGGTGACTTGGGTTCTTTTAAAGGCATTCCATTTTATAAGGGAAGCAGAGCATAAAAGTTTGGAAAATTTGCAGCCTGACTATGTCATAGAAAAGAAAAACCAATTTTCTGGGGAGAAATTCAAGCCAGTTACACAACTTCACATAAGTAGCAAGGAGCCTAATGTTAATCCCAAAGACCATGGGGAAAAGTCTCCAGGCCATGTCAGAGACCTTCACTGCAGCCCCTCTCATCACAGGCCCAGAGGCCTAGGAAGAAAAAGTGGCTTCATGGGCCAGGTCCAGGGTCCCCATGATGTGTGCAGCCTGGGGACTTGGTGCCCTGTGTCTCAGCTGCTCCAACTTTGGCTGAAATGTGCCAAAGTGGAGCTCAGGCTGTGGCTTCAGAGGGTGGAAGCCCTAAGCCTTGGCAGCTTCCACATGGTGTTGAGCCTGTGGGTACACAGAAGTCAAAAATGGAGGTTTGGGAACCTCTGCCTAGATTTCAGAAGATATATAGAAACACCTGGATGCCCAGGCAGAAATTTGCTGAAGAGGTGGTGCCCTCATGTAGAACTCTGCTAGGGCAGTGTGGAAGGGAAACATGAGGTCCGAGCCCCCACACAGATCCCCTACTGGGGCACTGCCTAGTGGAGCTGTGAGAAGAGGGCTACTGTCCTCCAGACCTCAGAATGGTAGATCCACTGAAAGCTTGCATCGTACACCTGGAAAAGCCACAGACACTCAATGGCAGCCTGTGAAAGCAGCCAGGAAGGAGGCTGTACTCTACAGAACCACAGGGCCAGAGCTGCCCAAGACCATGGGAACTCATCTCTTGCATCAGCATGACCTGGATGTGAGAGACCTGGAATCAAAGGAGATCATTTTGGAGCTTTAAAATTTGACTGCCCTGCTGGATTTCGGACTTGCACGGGCCCTGTAATCCCTTTGTTTTGGACAATTTCTCCCATGTGGAATACCTGTATTTACCCAATACCTGTACCTCCCTTGTATTTAGGAAGTAACTAGCTTGCTTTTGGTTTTACAGGCTCATAGGCAGAAGGGACTTGCAGTGTTTCAGATGAGACTTTGAACTGTGGATTTTGGGTTAATGCTGAAATGAGTTAAGGATTTGGGGGACTGTTGGGAAGGCATGACTGGATTTGAAATGTGAGGACATGTGATTTGGAGGGGCGAGGGGTAGAATGATATGTTTTGGCTGTGTCCCTATCCAAATCTCAACTTGAATTGTATCCCCCAGAATTTCCACATGTTGTGGAAGGGACTCAGGTGGAGGTAATTGAATCATGGGGAATGGTGTTTCCTGTGCTATTCTCATGATAGTGAATAAGTCTCATGAGATCTTATGGGTTTATTGGGGTTTCCACTTGTACTTCTTCCTCATTCTCTTGCTGCTGCCATGTAAGAAATGCCTTCCACCTGCCGCCATGATTCTGAGGCCTCCCTAGCCGTGTGGAACTGTAAGTCCAATTAAACCTCTTTTTCTTCCCAGTCTCAGGTATGTCTTTATCAGCAGCGTGAAAACAGACTAATACACATACTCAAGCATGTGAGCCACTGTCCTAGTTAAATATTTGATACTAATCATGCACCAATATTGTCTATGATTAAAGAGAAGAAGCTCCCTGCACATCTATTTCACCAAGTAGCTATATTGGGGTAAGAGATAAGCTGAGGCCAGGGGCAAGGTTTAAAGCCAATTATGATATTGATTCCATAGCCAATCATCCACCCTATAGAGGCATCATATGGAATGCTGGGTCCATGTTTTTAAACAACATAAGGAATGGATGATGGTCAGGAGGGGGGTCACTGGGAGGCTCTGTGGTGGCAACCAGTGGCTGTGTCAGTGTTTACTGCCTGACAGAAGGGCTGCTTGGGAAAAGAGTCAGAACTGGAAGTCTGTAGGATGCAGAGCCTTCTGCGTGTATGCCCCCAGGTCCTCACTGGCTCCCATGACCCTGTGAGGTGGCAGAACAATAGCAGTCATCTCTTATTCCATACTCCATTGACTTTCCTAATTGGTTGATATAAAAATGAAGGCAAACCTAAGGTTGCTATCACAACCTCCCCCATCTTCCCACCCCCACCATCACCAGGCTGACAGCTTCCAAACCAGCCTTGGCTTCAGAGAACTGTAGACTTCAGGGGTGTAGTTGTCCATTCTCTCATTGCTACAAATAACTACCTGAGACTAGGTAATTAATGAAGAAAAGAGGTTTAATTGACTCACAGTTCCACAGGCTGTATAGGAAGCATGGCTGGGAGGCCTCAAGAAACTTACAATTATGAAAGAAGGTGAAGGGGAAGCAAACAGGTCTCACATTGTCAGAGCAGGAGAAAGAGAGGGGTGGTGGGGGGGGTGTTACACACTTTTAAACAACCAGTTCTCCTGATAACTCTATCATGAGGCAGCACTACGGGCATGGTTCTAAACCATTAGAAACCACCCCCATGATCCAATCACCTCCCACCAGGTCTCACCTCCAACACTCAGGATCACCATTCAACATGCGATTTGGGTAGGGACACAGTGAAACCGTATCAAAGGTCAAGCAGGAAAAAGCACATTTCCAATCAGCATGAGGTTCCTGAGGTCTCTAAACTTTCAAAAGGTAAGCGCCACTGAACTGGACTAGGGATTCCATTGCCACCCATGAACACTCATGCCCCTTGGGAACAGCACCCAAGGCAGGTAGACAGTACATGTCCGGTGGGCCTGGATTCCAACCGGGGCTCTCCATTTAATAGCTGAATGAATTTGAACAATTCATTAAGCCTCCCTGAGGCACAGTTTTCTCATCTGTAAATGGAGAGAATTCTATCCAACTCAAAGGATATGTATTAGTGAGGATTCTCCAGAGACACAGAGCCAATAGGATACATAGAGAGATATACAAGAAGGGACTTACGGGAACTGTCTAACATGATTATGGAGAACCAGGGTAGCTGGCAAGGTGACTCAGTCCATGCCCAAAGGCCTCAGAATCAAGGAAGCTGATGGTGTAACTTTCAGTCAGCACCGAAATCCACTGGGGCCAGGAGGGAAACCATGGCACTGTTGCAGGCCTTGGAGTCCAAAGGCCAGAGAACTAGGGCTTCTGATGCCCAATAGCAGGAGGAAAAAGTCTGTTCCAGCTCCAGAAGAGAGAGAGAAAGAATTAGCCTTTCTTCTGCTGTTTCGATCTATCCAGGCCTCAGCCAATCCGAGGCTCACCCACATAGGGTGCCTGCAGATCTTCCCCCGTCCACTGATTCCAATGCCAATCACTCCTGGAAATGCACTCACAGACACACCCAGAAATAATGCCCCACCAGCTATCTGGCATCCCTTAGCCCACTAAAATGCACACCTAAAGTTGATCATCACAGAGTGGGAGTGAAGAATAAGTGATAGAAAGGGCCTAAGAAACATGTTGCCATTGTCGTAGGAGCTCAATATTTTCTTCCCTCTCCTTGAAACTTTGGCGACCAGGACATAAGGGAGGTACGAATTCAAATCATTTCCAAATATATTCTCACATGCTGCTAGTGTCTGGCTCTCAGAATCACTCATCTGTTTGTTCATTTATCTACCTGTTCATCCCCTGCTATCCTCTATGTTATCAGCCATCTCAAAAGTGTGGGCCAGCCTCTGCCATGTGCATGAGAGGCCTGCGGGACAGAGGCACCTGGGAAAGGCTCCTCTCCCACTCCCACACCTCCTTCCCTTAATAGCTCATCCTTCCACCTTCCACCCCTGATGCTGAGAATTTATCTTACTTTTTCTCTACTCAGACATTTAGATCTCTAATGCAGATGGGATTTATTATAATAAACTTTTAAAGACAGGTATTGTGTATCTATTTATTTCCTACTAGAATCCAATAGTCTCTCTCTCTCTCTCTCCTTATTTCTTTCTGTCTCCTTTATCTTTCTGTCTTCCCCCTTCTCTCTCTCTCCTCACTCTTTCTTTCTCTCTCTACTTCTCACTCCTCCATCTCTGTCTCCCTCACCTGCTCTCTCTCTCTCTCTCTTTCTCTCCCTTCCTTCCTTCTCCTGCTCCACAGCATTTAATAGGGTGCTCTGGATCTAGCAGGCCCTCATTTTCTGTGGTTATAATGTGGATTAGAAAACCAAGAAATGAGGCTGTCTTCCTGGCCTGAAGAAAATGATTGGAAAAGTGTAAGTAGGAAGTCTCTCAAGTTGGCTCTTCGTCTTTTCTATGCATTTTTTGCAATTATTGTCCATAGTCCATTTATAAAAAACTCTACCTATTGTATAGCTTCAGCTTTATTTTAAGTCCAAAGTGCTGCATTTTTTTAAAAAACACATCTATATTTAAAGTAAATGCATAGAGATGGATCCAGAAGTTGCAAAGATTATTTACATCAAACCCTGAAGTTGGAGCAGTTTCAAGAAACCCCAAATGCCTGTAGTTTCTCCCTCCCATGTGTTCATTAAAGTCCTGAAATGGAGTAGTCAGACTGCTTGGTTAATTGAATAAGTGGTTATTTGACCAGTCAATGAAAGACTAATAATAACAGATAGTTTGGGGGTGGTGGTGGACTAGGTTGTATTTGCTTGAAACAAACAACTGTAGACCTTTGTGGAGTGGAAACAGTTCACTCTGGTGCCTTTCAGGACAACGTTTCTGATGGTTAAGTTTCCCCAGGGAGGAAACTTTAGGGCACAGCCACACTTCTGCTTTATCTGCTGAAAGCGGTCACCTTATGTCCACAAGTTTTTTTTCTCCTGAGGTTGGGCACAGCAGATGCTGGATAAATCAAGACAAACCCCACGTTTTACACCCCTCAACTCCCACCCAATGTGCCAGCCCAGCAGAAACATGTGCAGTTTCCGAATAGCACCATGAATTTGCACATATGGTTTTGACGTCCTAACATATTTTTGTCTCCTTTATTTGACTATCTCTTACTTGGTTTTTAGGATCTGGTGGAGAAGCCCTTCCCTTCAGGAAGCCTTCCGGCACCGCGCCCACCCCAGCCGCAGGCTCCAGCACCTCTCATAGCTGCTGTCACGCTCCCTGTGTCTTCTTGCCTTTGTGTCCATCCAACTGGACAGGGAACTCCATGAGGCCAGAGAGTGTCTCCCAGCATTATACCCCTGGAAATTTTTTTTTAATTTTTAATTGAGGTAAAATACACAAAACGTAAAATGTATCATCTTAACGATTGTCAAGTGTACAGTTCAGTAATGGTAAGTGTGTTCAGGTTGTTGTGTAACCAGTCTCCAGAATCTTTTTTAATTTTTCAAAATTGAAACTCTGCACCCATGAAACAACAGCTCTCCGTTTCTCCCTTCCCCTGGTGCCTGGAAACCATTATTCTATTTTTTATCTCTACGTACCTCATGTAAGTGGAATCCTATCATATCTGTCTTTCGGGACTGGCTTATTTCACATAGTAATACCCTCAAGTGTCATCCGTGTTGTAGCATGCATCAGAATGTTCTTCCTTTTTAAGGCTGAATGACTATTCTATGTATATATCACATTTTGTTTTTTCATTCGTGAGTCAGCGGGCATTTTTTGGCTATTATAAGTGATGCTGTATGAACATGGGTGTACAAACACCTATTCAAAATCCTTATTTCAATTCTTTTGGATATGTCTCCAGAAGTGGAATTGCTGGATTCTATTTTTAACTTTTTGAGGAACCTCTATGCTGTTTTCTGTAGAGGCTGCAGCATTTTACATTCCCACCAACAGTGCATGCGTATTACCATTTCTCCATGTTCTTGTCAACAGTCGTTACTTTCTTTTTATCTTTATAGTAGCTAACCTAATGGGTGTGAGGTAGTATCTCTGGCAAATTTTCAGTGAATGATAAACATGGACCAAAAAAGACGGATTTCAAACTTATTTCTGATGATATTGAAGTGGCTATTTCCAGCATGGATGGGAGGAGACCAAAATGTGTGCACAAAGACAGCTTCTCATTATCCTTAGTGGTTTTCAGTCTTGGTGCTCACATTTGAGAAATCCATGTTGCTTCAAACCCTAAAAAACTGAGGCAAGATATGAGACCTGCTCTTCTGATTATTGCAATGGTAAGACATGAGACCAGGGACTGCTTAACTGCCCACACAGTGCTCTGCCAATCTGCCCTGTCTCCTGTCATTCATCTCATCCTCAGTGCTTTGTGTGAAGGTCCCTGCCCACTGTGATTTCATGAAGTGAGCAGACCTAGCTAAAAACTGAAAGTTAGGATCAGACCAGAGCAGTCAGAATTCACAATTCACTCCAATTATCCTAAAAATATCTTCCTTCAGTATTGCATCTGCCTCCAAAACTACTGCCCAACCTCCTCCCTTCTCCATTTTTTTTCTGGATAATTGAGATGAGCAAACACTAGTTGAGTTTATCATGGACAAGGCAATGCTCAAATAAGTTTGCATATATTAACATACTTACCATTTATGAGAACGTACAAAATAGGTTATCACTGACATCATCATCATCATTGTTTTATAGATGAGGAAACTGGAACACAGGGAATTTATGTAACTTGCTCAAGATCACAGTGAAAAGGTGGTAAAGCCAAAATTCAAAGCCAGGCAGCCTGGATTAAGAGTTGGCCATCTTAATCCCAATACCGCCGATAAAATACTCTTACACTATTTCATTCATACCCTTCTCTTCTTTACCAAAATTACTAAAAGAATAGTTTTCATTTGCTTCTTTCATTTCTTCCCCTCCGTTTACTCTTCATTCCACCACATACAGCCGTACCCTCTACTCCTGCTCCCTGTGTCTCCTATGATCACCTGGACCCCGCCCACCAGCCCTGGGCATCACCACCCTCATTTCTAACCATTAGCTCACACTCAACACGCCAGAAATTGAAAAGTGGGAAATTTGGGGAAAATTTTTCCCTAAACCTGCTGCTTGTTCTATCCCCTCTCTCTAAGCATGGTGACGCTGTCCATGCTCTTAACCCTAGCCAGACATCTGAGCCTTATCCTCTCTCACCTCATTCTGATGATGTCAAGACTAAGACTAATGTATTTTAAGTTGGCAAATGTAACTATTACCTTCCCGTTTTAGTTTTGCACTCTTTTTCTCTCCACTTTATGGCAGACAGAAATTTAGTAGCATTTTGAAGGCAGCCATGGACCAGCACTGTCTGTCCCACTGTTTTTCAGCAGACACAGGCATTAATCCAGACCTGGGATTGCCATCCTGTGAGAACACACAAAGGAAGACATTCAGTGAGGATGTACCCTCTTCCAGAGGTGCCCCAAAAGGGCAGACCATGGCAGCCTCACCTTTCTGGTTTTGAACTAGGTCCCTCTTCTTGAGGGCAGTGCAATGGAATAGAGACAGCACCTCCCTGGGCAGCAGGGGAGCTGGCTCCAAGCCCCACGCTGGTGCCATGACCAGCTGCCTACCTGATGCCCCTAATCTTCAGTTCCCTTCTCTGTGAATTGCCAGCATTAACTCTCCTGAATGCTGCACCACAGGCTGCAGCTAAGCACTTTGTGAGTTTCAAGGAGAACTCAGGGGTGAGGGGGTCCTTTCTCCTTGACAGAATCTGCAGACTGTGGTCACAGTTTCCTAGCAACCGTCTCCATCAGGTGGGAGTCACAAGAACACACATATCAGGTGGAAGAGTGGATTTTCCTTTCTCATTTTCCTATGATTGGTCTTAATAATGAGGGAAACCAAAGAACGCATAGGAGTTTTCCTGAGCTATTTCCTCCGCTGATGAAGACGTGGCTTTTCTGTGTCCCCAGTGTCCCCTTATGCACCTCTTGGGACATGTAGATTAAGGAGCAGAAGACATGGGCATTCTGGGCCCTGGGGTCACCCTGCAAGCGACACCTTCAGACCCTGTTTTCCATTCCTCTTGTGTCCACCAGGCCCAATTCTATTCAAAGCTGCTTGGATCACCTCAGATTAAGTCACTGCTATAAATAGAATTTTGTCCCCCCAAAATTCCTATGTGGAAGCCCTAGCCCGCAATGCGATGGTAGTTAGAGACAGGGCTTTGGGAGGGTCATTAGGTTGAGATGAGGTCATGAGGGTAAGGCTCCCATGATAGGATTAGTGCCCTTATAAGAAAAAGCTCTCTCTCCATCTCTTTCTCTTTCTCTCCCTCTCTTTCTCTGCAGATGCACCAAGCAAAGGCCATGTGAACACACACAATATGATGTCTGTTTACAAGACAGGAAGAGATGCTTCACCAGAGCATGACCTTGCTGGCACTATGATCTTGGACTTCCAGTCTCCAGAACTGTGAGCAAGTACATTTCTGTTGCATACGCCAACGGAAGTGTGGAATTTTACTATGGCAGCCCTAGCTGACTGAGACACTCGCCATTCTCTTTGAAACTAGATGCCACCAATGTGAAAGTCCTTACATTTTCCTGTGAAGTCTCCACATGTGCATGCTGAGCTCCTGAGAACAGACCCTGTCTTATATGTGACTCTAGTCACAGGCACTTCTGAGTATCTGCTCTGTTAGCCACTGTGCTAGAGGGAACTGAGATGAATCCTGCCTCATGGAATCCAGAGGAGATAGCTGTGCATGCTAAGAACTAGAATGATACACAGAATGCCAGGCAACCTCCACTATAAATGGTATGAAGGGCCTGATTCTTAGAACTTCTTTTTTTTTTTTTTTTTTTTTTTTTGAGACGGAGTCTCGCTCTGTCGCCCAGGCTGGAGTGCAGTGGCGCGATCTCGGCTCACTGCAAGCTCCGCCTCCCGGGTTCACGCCATTCTCCTGCCTCAGCCTCCCGAGTAGCTGGGACTACAGGCGCCCGCTACCACGCCCGGCTAATTTTTTGTATTTTTAGTAGAGACGGGGTTTCACCGTGTTAGCCAGGATGGTCTCGATCTCCTGACCTCGTGATCCGCCCGCCTCGGCCTCCCAAAGTGCTGGGATTACAGGCGTGAGCCACCGCGCCCGGCCTAGAACTTCTTTATCAGGTTTGCTTTACTGATTGAAAAACAATCTAGAATATCAGTGTAAAAAGTTAAAAAAAAAAAAAAAACAGTTTAGAGGAATAGAGTTTGCCCAAGACAGTTAGAGGATACAGTCCCCAAGATCTCTCTTACTTCTGACATGAACCTCAAGGTTGGCGGGGGGATCCACAAACTACCCTCAGTTTTGAAAATTTACTAGAAGGGCTCACAGAACAGTTACACCCATGGCTTTGGTTTATTGCAGGGAAAGGATACAGATTAAAATCAGCCAGAGGAAGAGATGCTTAGGGCAGAGTCTGAGAGGGTTTCAAACAGAAGCTTCAGTGGCCCTCTCGCCTTGAAGTGAGTTCACCTCACCCTCCTGGCATCAATGTGTGGCGATAGGCAGGGAGTGCTGTCAACCAGGAAAGCTCTCCTGGGTGTCTCTATTCAGTCTTCCTGGAGCTCTAGTCTGTAGGATTGAATGAAACACTTGAGGTGGTGATTGTTTTGTCCCTGAGTCACTGGATCTGGATGACTCTTATCAAAATTGATGAAGGGGTCGATAGGGGGTTGGGGAATTTCTTTAATAAGCTGGAGGCAGGAATAAATTGCCATTTAAGCCTCACTCCCAGGCTGAGTCCAGAAAAATTATTTTTAGGTGTGTATCTATGCTAGGCTGTAGGGTAAATTCAATAGGCTAGAGAAAGAACAGTTATTTCTTAGAAGTCAAGTATTCATGAAGTAGGCATAAAATAAAACTATTCAACTAAGTGCTTTGGATACATAGTAAAAAAAAGATATAAAAATATTTTGAATCTAAGAAAGTCAAGATGTTATGCGACTCAAGATGGTCTGCATGTGACAATAGTTGCCAAAGCATGTATTGTGTTGGAACCGCTCACCACACCATCAGCTGAAAGAAGGTTGAGACATTTGGTGTCGTATCTAAAGACCTTTTTGATCTGGCCTCGGCCTATTTTCCTTGGGGGTTGAGTGCTTTCTCTCACCTCCTTTGCCTTTGCACATGGTTTTCAATCTATCTGAAAGGAAACGTGAGCCAATATTACCACTACCAAAGTCTTTTGGCCTTATGAGCGCCATGTTTTCTCAAGCCTCACCCCATGTATAAAGCCATCCCCAACTCCTCCAGGTATAGTCTTGGGACATTGACTTCCACAGCTGTTCTTCACCTACCTTCCCCAGTCTCCACAGAACCACCACCACCACCACCACCACCATCACCACCACCATAACCACCACCACCGGCAACTCCAATGTCATGGCTTTCCTGAAGCCCATGCAGTGTCCCTAGATGGCGCCCCTGCTGCGCTTCCTTCCCATGCTCCTCTTGAGAGAGATGTCCATACTCCCACATGTAGCAGAGTTTATATAGAGGCTTATACTCACTCCACTGCCAGACTGCAATCCTTGAGAAGAAACACAGATGTTTGATTCATTGTTGTATGCCTACAATGACCAGCATCTAATAAGAAAACTAGCATTGATAGAAGGAGAGAAAAGAATAGAGCAACTCTGCAAGAATATAGGTTGAATAAGTATGTGTTGGCTGAACAATGTAATTTTATTAACGAGGATACGTTTTACCACTATTTACGTAGAGGCTATTGTACTCTGCTGGAACTCTCATTGCATTAGTTTCCTAAGGGCTATCCTAACAAAGTACTACATCCTGGGTAGCATAAAATAAGAGGAATGGCTCCTCTCACAGCGTTGGAGGCTAGAAGTCAAGTCAGGGCACTGGCAGGGACATAATCCCTCTGAAGCCTCTAAGGGAATCTCCTTCCTTGTCTCTTCCAGCTACTGGTAGCCCCAGCCTTCCCTTGGCTTGTGATACACAACTCATATCTCAGCTTCTATCCCCACATAGCTGTCTTCACATAGTCTTCACTCTGTGGACACCTGCCTTCACATTTTCTTCTTTTTATAAAGACACTTGTTCTATTGTATTAGGGGCCCACCTCACTCCAGGATGACTTCATTTTAACTTAACTAATTACATCTGTAACATGACTTAGTTTCCAAATAAGGTTGCATTTTGAGTTTCTGGGGTTAAGACTTTCACATATATTTTTGGAAGACATGATTTAGCTTAATACTGGTTTTACTCTTGCATGGACAGGGTGATTTATACTTTCTTGCAGTGTCTATGTAACTTGAAGCCTTAATTCATTAAGATTAGTGTGATTTTTATTTTGTTACTTTTTCTTCATCCACTCATTTCCTTTGTCACTTTAAAATATATATATATTTTAAAGTTGAGACAGCAGCCAGGGCTGTAGGCAGAGCCTGACTCTGATGGCCCTCTGGCCCTTCAGATGGGCAGTTTCTCAGTGGCAATGACAAGAAACCCAGGCAGCCGCACGCACACACATGCCACATGGCTTTGCAAACGAGCGGTAGAGGCAGGAATATCTTCAAAGCATATGGAAAGCAGGGAGATGAGGAGGTGCGCTGGAGCCAGGACAGTGACGAGCTTCGCAGGGCTCTGGCGTGCAGGGGAGGGGACAAAAATAACCAGCAAATCCCTTCTCTGCAGAGAACCACCAGTGAAGAGGATCGACAGACAAGTGACGGGAGGAAACAGGACGTGGATCTGGGCTTGCAAACCGGACAGGTTGTGGCTCCAGATGGCAAAAAAGGAAGAAAGGGAACCATGAGCAACAACAACAGTTTTATTCAGTTTGAACATTTACAAAGTTTTCTTTAATTATTACTCCCTTCTGGGACTCCAGCTGCACAAAGAGTTGAGGGCAGACGCACCAGGGAGGCCGGCTAAGCCAGGAGCTGGCGGCACAGCATCTACTGAGCCCGGCCAGCTCGGGACATGAATGGGCAGGAAGCTCTTGATTGTGTTTTCCAAGGGACTCAGGTGACAGGCTGTCAGGACGTGTGGCTTGGGTTTCTCTCCCTCAAGGTACAAGTGCTTTGAGCTGCGCTGAGCAGACAGCTGGGCTGAGAGTGGTGTGTCTCACTCCTGGTCAGTCACTGCCCCTGGGGGCAACTGCGTGAACGGCTGCCTGGCAGGATTTTCCAGGCCTCTGGCAAAGAGCCAGAATATGCACAGTGCAGAAGAAGCCAGGCACGCTGGATGGGAGTGTGGAGAAAGCAAGAGTGGAAGTTTTCAAAATATTCCTCTGCAAAGACAGAAACTCCCAGGGCAATGTCAGTTCCTCACCTGCAGTTGAGTGTGTGTGTGTGTTTGAAAGGTAGGACTGCGCCCTGCCAGAAGTACAGGGGGTGGAGGCTGTGGAATGCAGCCTGAGCCTCGCTAATCTCTGCTCAGAGCCCAGGACAGCTGCTGCTGCTCTGAGAGCCTGGGTCTTCTCATATGCCCCGCAAGTTCCAGTCCTCTGGAGAGAGAACTCTGAGGTACGCACACACAGAGGGCAAGGCTGCTATCTGCTCACACAAAAAGCACATTTACCATCACCCAAAAAGTGCATCCCCAGGCAGGCCTGGGCCACTATCCTTTCAGTTGAGACCATGACAAGTCACGTTCACAGGTGTGGATGCCTACAGATTCTAACCCAAGCATGAGAGTCTTTGACTTGATTAAAATGTTGCACCACATGCAGTAGAGACATATGATGTTTCTTGGTACACATCTGTATGCATTCCTCTGCCAGTTGCCCATCTTTGCTGCATAATATTTCTCTATGATATCAAATTATTTTAGACTCCAAATAATTATACCTTGCTTTAATGGAGTGTTTTTATTTGAGAGATCAAAATCTTCAGTGCCGTAATGAAATTGTTTTCTTTGTCCTTACAGAATATTTCTTTTTCTCCTATGCATGCCCCACTGCATATAGAGGTGTTGTAGACTCTGAGCTCCTTGAAGATATGGTCCAGTCTTAGCATGATCTGTTTCCTCATTTCCCAAAACAGAGCTGGATACAGTAAGAACCCAGTGATTATTTATTACAGCAAACACAATGAGAGCCAGGCACCCTAGGTGTGAACTCAACAAGCCTGTGGACATGAAGTTGATGCTATCAGTCACCAAATAACCTCAGAGAAGCACAGAGTACAGAGTCAGCATAGCAGCCTCTAAGGGCGGGGCCTGAGTCCCACGAATCTCAAGGCCAAGGTGGTGGAGTGATCAGTTGTTGGTAGGTGTCATCTGACGGGAGGAGTGGGAGCCTGGAGGAGAGGCAGGGTGCCCTGCCAGATGGGTCTTTGACTGAAAGCCATGCTGATTCTGATGACAGTTTTTGGTGATTTTCGATAAATCTCTTGGTCCATCAGGGAAGACATTCCAGGTGAAGAGAATGCCCAGAAAAAAATTGAGAATGGTCATTTCTGATGACAACATAAGGAAGCCAACTTGCAGGAGTGAAATGTGCTGGAGATAAAGAAGTATGTCAGCTTCCAGCAATATCTTCTCCACTGAGCAGGGAAGACCACTCAAGGCTCAGACTGTGAAATGATGTGAGTCTTCAGAGGTTGTACCACTTCCCTAATGAGAACACACCAAAACCACCACGTCAGCAATGGGTCATTCTGTCTTTCAGCTAAAAAAAAAATCATTGAAATTTCAAAAAAGGCAGTGTAAGGGGCAAAAACATTTTGGATGTTATCATCTCAAAGGTTGCAGCAGATTCTAGGAACAACAGGGAAGTCTCACGTGCACAATGCAGGGGCCCATGCCCTGAATGCTTCGACCAACTCTGGTTTCATAGAGAAAATGGAGAAATGCTCACTCCAAGGCCAGCTTCGATGAGCCTGACATTGAACAAGATACACATGCTGGCTGCCTTGGATGGCAGCTAGGACCACTCCATTTATTCCAGGGCAACTAGAGTGTGGTCTGGAGGCCCAAATATCTCTTGTCTCTCACACACTCTGGAGTCTCAAGCCCTGTTGACCACCCGGCCTTTGTATTGGACTCCTTTTGTCTCTTCCCTTGGTCTGCAGGCACAGCAGGGCTGCTCAGAAATCCCTCTCAAGACTATGTTAAGTAAACTGAAATCCCATCATATTACAGTCTCTCAAAATAATGAAGGTGTTCCACAGACCAACATGTGGGTGATTTAGATGCTTCACTGTCAGCCATAGACTGAGGGAAGGTTAGAACTTCTTGTCCTCACTTTGCACAATGGGCAGCAGAGGTCTTGAAGGGAAGAGACACACCAGGGTCACACAAGGAATGGGAGGCGAGGCAGGGACTCGAGGCCTGGCTTACAGCTCCCAACCCAGTGACTTCAGCACCAGATGGTTGCCAGGCACTGAGCATGGTGAGTTCACTGGCAATGAAACAGCATCCCAGGAAAGGCTTCCAAGTATTATAACTAATTAAAGGTTTGCATGAAGTTGGGTGGTTGGCATTGAGCTGCTCATGCTTTTGACATTTTTCCAGATTAAAAATAATCCACCATTCATTGTATCAGAGATCTTCCATGTGCCCTCAGTTCTTAAAAGTGATTCCAGCCTTGGTCTCCCTTTTGCTAAACTAGTACTGTTTTGGCCCAAAGTGAAACTCAGCAAATAAGGCAATTGGAACAGATTGGGATTGCGAGGCAGTTTTTCTTTTGGATTCTTTCTCTTCCTGCCACCTTTTCTCTTCCTCTCTTCTTTCCCTGTGTTGCTTTCCTTTAGTTTGTTACAATCAGAGAGACTGAGGCTCTTCAGAAATTCAGAATTTTGTCCAGTGGAAATACTGGCGTGAACACAAGACTCATTCATTAATTCATTTTGGCATTCAGATGATCAGTTATTCTTTTATTCTTCAAGTCAATAAACAGGCACTGAGCACTAACTCTCCGTAAAGTGTTGTTCTAGGAACCAGAGATACAAAAGGGAGTAGGGCCTGGCTTAGGCTAGACTCTAGAAAATAGAGTCTGAGGCAATGTTTGCATACTATTTCAATCCCAGAGAAGCCAGGATGAAGGAACAGGGCATTGACAAGAGAGGAAGGGGAAATACAAAGTGGGCATTACCCAGCTGACCACCGCTTCCCAGAGACTCACCATGGTTCTGGGCATCCCATGGGACATCTCTGGGTAAAAGGTACAGTAACACCACACCTGGGAGGTATTCAACAGGAAGAATGGAGAAAGGTGTGCTTCCTGGCTCTCCCCAGGCTCTTGGGCCCCATGAGTCACAGTTTGTCTTGCAGGATGTCAGCTCCCCTGAACCTCTGGGCTGGGCCACCTGAGTCCTTGGGCAGCTACTGAGAAAGTGGGATTTTATGCCCTGGATATGGCCATTCTTCTGATTCCAGGATCCAGCAGATAACTGAGGGCATGAAAGACAGGTGAGGCCTGGAGAATCCAAGGTCACAGGTACACAAAGTCGAACACTGGTCTTTAAAGGCTTCAGGGTCAGTGTGGGAGAATGAGAAATAATAACAGTAAACTACTATGTACTAAAGCACCAGCAATGTGTAAGGCACTGTGGTAAATACTCTATATGAATTATTTAATTTAATATTCACCAAGAATAACAGGTGATTTCTACAAATAACGTGGATTAGAAAACTAAAACATATAATACTGATGATTTATCCAGGCTGTTTAGCTGGCAAGCTATAGAGCTGACAGTCACATGCACAGGACCTGTGGTTACTTCCCAGGTTTCCTCCTAGTTATTGCCACAAGGCAATGCCAGTGCTTTCTTAGGGCCCTGTTAGTGTCTTCAGGGGTTAACCCTGAAGGCTGTGGTCTCGGAGGCTATGTGGCAAAGGCATGGATGGTGGCCTCCTCTAGAGCTGCAGGTGCCATGGTCCCCATCACCCTTGGTGCATACTTTGAACTTGCTCTGACAATGCAGGGAGTGGGGGCGGCTAGTGGTAATACTAGAGTGTTTTCTCTAGAAATTTAAAACAAGAAAATGTATTTACACTCTACAAATTCAACACTTAGAACAGTGCAGAATAATAGAGACTTTAGGTCGGTGTTGAGTTTCTGAAGGATCTCCACGTAGATAGGGAAATTTTTCTTCACCAGGGTACAGAACAAGTTGAGAAGTAAAATAAAAGAATGGCAGGTAGAAGCCAAGATAAGCCCTGGATCACTGTGGTGTCTATGTTGACAGACATAGGCAGTGTGAGAGCCCAAGGGTCCTGCTAGGAAGTGTGATGCCAGGTTTAGGCATTGAACTACCATCCCTCACGGAAGCATGGATCATAGCCTCCCCAAACCAAAGACATCCAGGAAGAGCAGCTCCAAACCATCCTCCAAGGAGCAGGGGAATAAAAGGGAGAAGTGATTTGGATATTGTTTGATACCCATTCCGGTCCACAGTTTAGAATTCACCAATGAAAGAGTGTTCTGTGAGTATTTAGAGAGGAAAGCAGAATTTACCGAGCTATTTGACTGCATCTGTAGAAGAAGACTGTCTAGGACAAGGGAAGAGAGAGAAACACTCCATCCTGGGCCATAAATTCACTTTGGGACACCATCTCTTCAGTGTGATAACCTGGAGGTCATTCAAAATAGAATATCAAAATAGTGGACATGTTCAAAGCAACATTGTAAGAGAAGGAATAGCATAATCAAATTGTTGCTGTTTTGCTATTTTTTACAGTTTGTTATTTTAAAATGTAAGTTTCTGTATAATTTTCAATATTAGAACTAAATATTCATGGGAATCAGTGTTAACTCTTCCCCCCCTTTCTTTGTTAAGTTTTCATTTTATTTTTAATAGCTTCATTCAGATATAATTAACATGCCATACAACTTACCCATGTAAAGTGGATAATTCAATTTTGTTAGTGTACTCACAGAGTCGTATCACCATTATCTCAATAAAATTTAGAACATTTTTATCAAAAAAAAGGGGGGAGAAGTGAGACCCAGAGGCTAGGAAAACCCTTCCCCTGGAAACCATTCCTGTATAACAATAGGCTAAGCCAGGTTAAAGGGACTACAGAGCTCCCAAGCCATCTAAACTTGATGGAAGCCTATTTATAGCACAAGCCTGGATAAGCGGAATCTGTGAGGGGAGACTCCCAGGGGTGAATGTGAGAACATTCCATTTGTAGAGCACCTGCCATGTGCCAGGCTCTGAGCCGGTTGCTTTCTCCAGACCATGTCTAATCTTCGCACACTCTAGAGGTGGGTATTACCACTATTCTCATTTCACAGGTGAGGAGCTGAGCCTCACAGATGAAATTAAGTGTATGAAGACCACATGGGTAGGGGGACTTAATCCCAAGCCTGGGTGGCTTTCTATGGTCATGATTTTACATGTCTGAATTGCTGGTGCCCATCCAAACTCTGCCAGAGGAGGACTGTGCCCCTGCCTAGATAGAGGCCAGTTGCAAGGTAGAAGCCCCCAGTGGTTTCAGCCTGATGCCAAGGACAGTTTTTTCCTTTACTACATCTCTCTGCTTGGGTTGCATTCTCCACAAGCAGCCCTCTGATTATGATTTGCCTCCCATGGGGCTTTTCTACAGGTAGGGATTGTGATAGTCTTACAGGAGTGTCTGTATCTGGTCTTTCCAACAGATGCAGCTCCCCCTGCAAATTAATAAATCATGATTCTGGTTATGACCACTGGTGTCTGGGGGATTGGTTTGTCTTGATCAGCATCCCTGAGTCTAGTTAACCCTGGGGTCCTCGGGAGACAAGTTCACAGACCTGAAGGCCAAACACTGGCAGAGCCAGTGGGATTTAGGGGACCTGGAAGCTCCTATAGACACCTCCTTTAAAATCGGTCCCACCTTCACCTTCAGACACCCACCCACTGTGTCAAAGCACCCAGGCCATCTCCTCTTCATTGTACAACTGCTTTATGGCTGTAATAAAAGAAAACAGGGATTTATTTAGGCTGTATAGTGTGTTCATGTCATGCATTCTCAAATACAAAACACACACACACGCAAGGTGCCAGGCACTGTGCCATGTTATTACAATCCAGAGATGACAAAGACAGAGCCCCTGCCTTGAAAAGTCATACAAGTTAGTACAGAAAACTGCATGAAACAGATCATCATAACACCACTTAGCAGGTAAAAGGAGCTTTACAGGAGAAGTAGGGCTGTTTCCAGGAGAAGAAGGTGCAGTGGGGGAAATGATGTCACAGACAGAGGCAACACAAGAGCAAAAGCCTGGGATGATCAAGACCCACCTGCACATTTGCGGGGCCTCAGATATGCTGTGAGGCTCAGGAGTAGACCAAGAAAGTCTGCATGAACCTGTGGGCCTCATCATGTGGCTCCAGGAGCTCTGAATTTCTGTAGAAAGGTTAACGAGAAGTGCTATTGGTTCTTTGTGGCTCAGAGGCACTACAAATTGTGACTGTCTTTGGCCTTGGCCTGGATTCCTAGAGCCAGCATATTCCTTAAGTTATTCCACCCATTTCCAGTCTCCATTTGTCTTCCCAGAGTGGGAAATGGTTTGCCCCCGCTGATGAGCTGATCAGTAGCGGAGCTGAGACCAGGGTCTGGCTTCTTGTTCAGGGATAGTTCTTTTGTGATTCTGTGCATTGCATGGACTCTGCTGGCTCTGGTGCTTCGATCTTGGCATTAGAGCATTTCTGTGTATTCTCTGATAGCACTCATCACAACCTGTGAATGCTGATTACTTCTCCTTGTGTTTTCCATGTTTTACTCATCTTCGTATACTTAGTACTCAGTGTCACATCAAGCCCAGAGGAGGTGTTTTAAAGTGTTTGATACACGAATGAACAAATGCAGCATCAAAATAGTACTTTTGCAAAACTGAGAATAAAGCGGATTAAAAAAAAACTGTCAGGAAGATGACAGTCTTATTATAACCTGCATTATTTTAACTGGAAAGAACTACCGAGGTGTCAAATTATTGCACAACTGCTGCCGACACATTGATTTGACTTTTCTTCTGACTCTCAGAGCCCTCACCCATTTTGTATCAGTCCTCTTACTGTTTGTGCACTGTGCATTCCACTTCCTCCTGCTTCCGCTAATTAATGTCTCTGAGTCTGGCCACAAGCTACTCTCCTGTGGAACACTGTGGAACGCATTAATCACTCCCTGACTCTAGCTTGTGCTCCTTATCTATAGGAAACCATATTGATCTATTTCTCCTCGGAACCCCAAAACACGCATTGTTTTCACCCGTAATTGTCTGTTCTGCTTCACTTACACGCGTCGTTCATTAATCAACTGGGCTGTTTACTTTGTCATAATAAATGGAGCCTATGGTAGCTTATTGTCGCTATTGGGGGTCCATAGCAAAGAGTTAGAAGTTTGTATAGGTTAGTGACTCTCAAAAAGTGAGTCTTCAGATTATAAGGCCCTCAAGGCGGGGGCTTGCAGGGAGGCTCCTTGTATTCCTGAGCCTTTTTCTTTTTGATCATTTTGTTATTAAGAAATCTAAGATCTGGATATTGAGTTTATGAATGGTTCAAGTTCAAGGTCATTAATTAGGGCTTTTCATCTGCAAACTTTACCAGGATGTCCTGTTGGTCTCCCTCATTGCCAAAGATCTGATTCCTTAGATAATGGAAGCAGAGGGACAGGGAAAAAAAGACGGTTTCTCTTGTATTTCAGGAATGACTTCATGGTGAAGCTTATGCATTAGTTCAACGTAAAATCCTTGGAAGGCACCAGGTTCCTACCCTAGCGGTGAGAATGATAGCGCCAGGTAATCACTACTCTCCAGGAGATTTGCTTCAGGGACAGTAGGGCAGAGAAAAGGAGGCCCAATCAATCTGAAGGATCCAGGAAAGGATGTTCCGGTGCTTGGGCTGATCCCTAAAGGGTAAATAACCTTTGACAGGAAGGTACTAAGGTCAGGGTGACAACAAGCACCCATGATCAGAGGCATGGGTGAGGATGGCGTATGCTTGGAAAATCAAGGAGTTCTGATTTTCTGGTAATAAAGGACATAGGGTCAGAGGGGATGTCATGAGCCATACAGATGGGAAAGTCCACATCCCACACCTTGAGTCTGGATTTTATTCTGAAGGCTAAGGGTCGTCCTGAAAACACTAAAGTGTGTGTATGTGTGTGTTATGGGGGTGGGAAATAATGCATTCTGATATCTGAGCCAGAAAGTGCAATCAGGCACCTGTGGGAAGTAGATTGGAAGGCCTTCAGAGGGCGGCAGAGGCCAGTTGGGTGGGGGTCCTGAGAATAAGGACCCCTCCAGCCATCTCGCAATCTATGAGACCCCTCTTCCCAGCAGAGCTTACAAACCAAGGAACCCCTGCTGACTGCCCCCAGTCCTGCTAGAGGTGCAGACCCTGGGGGAGCTGTCTGCGGCCCTAACTGTCTCTCATCAGTTGCCCAGGAGGCTCATCCAGGCACTTCAGAAGGCAACTTCCTCCTGCGCTCTCTCATCAATTGCCCAGGAGGCTCATCCAGGCACTTCAGAAGGCAGCTTACTCCTGATCTGGCTCTTTCCTGCAAAATTCACTCAAAGTCCTCTGCAACTGGACTAGACACATTCACTGGTGTAGACCCAAAGCTCTTATGTTCCTGGCCCCCCACTCAGTGTCCTGCGCTCTCCTTCAGCTCTTTAACCCCCAGGCTCACCTCCTGATTCTGCAGAACAGAGTCCAGAGGCTCTGTCTCTCAGTTCCTTTACTCCACTCAGATACCCTGTGATCTTGTAAACTTGTGAATGTCTTCCCAGTTTCTTTGCACTAGATTCAAAGATGAACTGGGAGAAACGAGGGGATATCCCATTACCTTCCTTCCCCCCCCCACACTCCCTTCCTTTCTTTCCTTGTTTTAATTATAAAGTGATAGATAGATAGATGATAGATAGATAGATGATAGATAGATAGATAGATAGATGATAGATAGATAGATAGATAGATAGATAGATAGATAGATAGATAGATGATGGATAGATAGGAGAATGCAGTTGAAATGGGGTCTCATGCATGTACTCTCAGATAGGAATGAGAATCATGTCAAAACATTTGAAGCCGCCTGTGCCCTTCTTGGCTCAGTCCCCTTTTTCACAGTGTGGAGTTGGCCACTCTCCTCAACTGTGATTTTACCATCCCTTCCTATTTAAATAAGAATGACTTTTTCATAAAAGTATGACTCTCTAAACAACATATTACCTTTTGAAACTTATATAACCGCAATTATGTAGTATTTGTTCTTCCCAATGTGTTTTTTTTCTCCACTCCACCTTTCTTTCCATGTTGATGTCAGGCACCTATAATTCATTGATCTTTCCTGCTTTACATAGTGATTGCAGCCACGGTATTTTTTTTTTCTTTACTAAACATTGTCTGTGTTCCTTCAATTGATATTTGGGTGGTTTTCAGTCTCCTGCAGCAACCGGTTCTGTTGTGGACATTCCTGAACCTGTCTCCATTCCTGCACAGGCAGTGTTGCACCACGACCTCAACAGTAGTGAGTATTCTGTGTACCAAACATACAGATATGAAAGAGTTTTTTTATTACTTTCACATATAAACCTTAAGCTATATGAGATGTATTTGTGTGTAGAGTCTGAAATAGAAATCTTCTTTTATTTTTCCATACAATCATACATCTTTTCTGGCTTCATGTATTGAAATTTTTTGACCATTGATCTGTTTCTGGGTTCTTATTTTCTGTTCCACTCACCTATTTCTATCCTTGTGCACAACTGTTGTCTTTACATTGCTGTATTTTTATGCATTAGAATGAGCTCTCAGTGAATTTAACTCCTTTTCAATATTTTTAATATCTTAATAATTTTTTTCATGAATAAGATGCATTTATTTAGTATCAGACTTATTTTTAGGTATTTTACCTTCCATCTTTTGGGTAGTTTATCTATGTGGTAGAAAAGTACAGTTGACCCTTACATAATGATTTCAAATTCATCAGTCTTGCTACACTCTTATAATAATGCTAATGATCTCTATATAAAGGTATAGAAATTTGTGTTTTCTTTATAGAAAATCACAGCATCAGCAAATAATGACAATATTGTTTTTGACTTCCCAGTCTATCAATAATTTTTCTTCTCTTATATCTTGGGCTTAAATATTTAGTAAAATGTTGCATAGCAGTGTCCTGGTGAGCATCCTTGTCTTTTTCTGAGTTCAGAGGAAATTATTTAACTTTTCTCTACTCAATGAAATATTCTAATATATTAAGGCAGTTTTCTTCTCTTTCCATTTTACTAATCATTTTTATCATAAGTGGATGGCAAATGTTAAGAAAATTATCTATGTATTTTAAGATCATTTTTCTTCCTAAATGTGTTAATATTGTAAGTTGTATTAATGGATTTTTAAATGTGAAACTAAACCATGAATTTCTGGAATAAACCAAAATGTTTCATTTTACATTATCTTTTCTATACATTATTAGATTTTGTTTGTTAATATTTTCTAGATTTTTCCCACATATATTTAAAAATTAAATTTACTTTTAATATTTTTTCTTGTACTAACTTTGCCTAGTTTTGGTGTCAAAGTTGTACTATCTTTACAAAATTAATTGGAAAATATTCCCTCCTCTTTTACTCTCTGGGCATGTTCACCTATAATTAGAATTATTTATTCCTAGGATGTTAGAGATTGCTTATCACACTGTCTAGGCTTGTCATTTCCTTCCTGAAAATATTTTGAGCTACTAATTCATTTTCTTCAATGCTTATAAAACTGTTCTTTTTCTCCATTTCTTATTGAGTCTGCTTTGGAACATTATTATTTTAAGAAAGTTTTCTGTTTTCTCTGTTTTGTTTAAATGTATTGATGTAAGGTTGATCAAAATATTCTCATATTTTAGATCTCTACTATCTATTTAGCAATGTTTTCTTTTTTATTCCCAATATTTGGTTATACTTTCTGTCATTTTCGCCTATTAAATCTTATTCGAGGTTTATCAATTTTTATTAGGAAATTACATTGTAGCATTATTAATGTGACCATTGTATCTTGTTTTGCATTCATTTCTGGCCTTTCCTATCTTTCCTTCTATTTTTTATTTTTTTAATAATTCATTCTCTATACATTTGATGCTTAGCTTATTAATTTTCAAACTTTTTTCAAAAATATAATCATTTAAGTTTATTAACTCTTTTTTAAAATATTAAGATGAATCCTCTAAGTTTGATATGTTTGATTTTTGTCATTGTACAGTTTTTTATTTTTATTTTTATTAAAATTTATGATTTCTTTCTTTCTTTTTTTTTTTCCGAGATAGAGTCTCGCTTTGTCACCCAGGCTAGCATGCAGTGGTGCGATCTCCACTCACTGCAAGCTCCACATCCCAGGTCACGCCATTCTCCTGCCTCAGCCTCCTGAGTAGCTGGGACTACAGGCAGCCACCACCATGCCCGGCTAATTTTTCTGTATTTTTAGTAGAGACGGGGTTTCACTGTGTTAGCCAGGGTGGTTGCAATCTCCTGACCTCATGATCTGCCCACCTCAGCCTCCCAAAGTGCTGGGATTACAGGCATAAGCCACCGCGCCTGGCCCTAAAATTTATGATTTATTTCTTAACTTAAGGGTTGGTATAATACTGGATAACTTGACTGTGTTCCCTCCCAAAACCTGATAATCATCATGGGCAATTGAGAGGCAACTGAGATTAGTAAAATTCTTCAAATCCTTTTTCTTTAAGGTATATAAACCATAACACAAGGCTTAATGACATTTCAATGCCTCACTACTGTACATATTTTACATCCTAAATAAATAAACAAAAAAGAGATGTACGTAGGACAAAAGAAATATCTTTGCTAAAATACCCGATATAAAATCTTGGATGTGAAAATCACTTGTGTTTTGTTTATAGTTCTTTAAAAGACTTTTGCTCACATTCTACCTTTCAGAACTTTCACTAATTCTACGTTAAGGCATGGCACATAGCTACTTAATGATAAAGCAAAGACTAGGATTCAGATATTTTCATTTCAATTCCTACTCTTTTGCAATGGCTGATTTTCTCCTTATTCTCTACCAATTACTATATTAGGACAGTAACCACTAATAATGATATCCTCCTCATATTAATAAATTATTAACTTTTATCAGATAAGAGTCCAAGATGGATTTGTGCTACTCATTATGTTCTATATGATAACTGATATTTTAGTTTGCTTTTGCAATCATATCTTGCCACTGTAACTAGTAACTGTAGACAACCCCAATCTGTGGCTTTCATCTCATTGTCCTTGATGCTGATTCCCATGGGCACACATTTCCTGCCCCATAGTATTTATCATGCCACGGCACATTTGCCATGAGTCTCTTCCTTTGAAATTATCTTTTTCCTCCATTTTTAAATCACATTACCACATTGATTATGTCAATATTTAAATTCACTTGTGTTGTTCAATATCACCAACCATATTAAAATGACAGATTAAAGAGGGATTGCCAGAATCAGCCTAATGTGTAATATCAGTATATAAAACTGAAAATATTTGTAGAATAGGATTTCCTGCCCTATGTCACTTTTCTCTTACTAATCATGTCCTGTGGGGCCATGTTGCCACACCTTCTAGGAATGTGCCATTATTCTTCAACTCCTATATCCTAGAAGAAGATCCTCTTCTAGAATTTAGGTTACACACAGACATCAATCTCATATTTTTGGTTATTTTTATTTTTTTAATTTTTATTTATTTATTTTTAGAGATAGGGTCTCAGTCTGTCAATCAGGCTAGAGTACAGTGTTACCATCATAGATCACCGTAGCCTCAAACTCTTGGGCTCAAGTGGTCCTCCCATCTCAGCCTCCTGAGTAACTGGGACTATAGGCACATGTTGCCATGCCCAGCTTGGGTATTTTTAGATTTTTTTTAAAAACTTTTTGGTTTCACTTCTCTCTCTCTCTCTTTTTTTTTTTTTTTTTTTTTTTTGAGACGGAGTCTTGCTCTGTTGCCCAGGCTGGAGTGCCGGGGCACAGTCTCGGCTCACTGCAATCTCCGCCTCCCGGCTTCATGCAATTCTCCTGCCTCAGCCTCCTGAGTAGCTGGGATTACAGGCATGTTCCACAATGCCTGGCTTATTTTTTAGTAGAGACGGGGTTTCACCTTGTTGGTCAGTCTGGTCTCAAACTCCTGACCTCGTGATCCGCCTGCCTCGGCCTTCCAAAGTACTGGGATTACAGGCGTTAGCCACTGCGCTCGGCCTCACTTCTCTCATCTTAAATGTCATGAGTGCAAAATCAGATAAACCTTTTTTGACTTTCTGCCTGTAGTATTTTTTAAATCTATTTTCCATTTATGATCTTCACATATTGATGAGAGCCTGCATAAAATTGTTACCATCCATTGTTTGAAATAATATTAGGTTGGCGCAAAAGAGACTTTTTAATGGCAAAAACCGCAATTACTTTTGCACTAACCTGTAGTGGAAGATAGCTTTTCCATACAGAAATGTGGACTGTTTTATTGTATGATTCTTTAATCTTACTAGAAGGAAACATTACCATCATAAAGGCCTCATTAGTTGCAAAATATCTGAATAAGAACACTGTTAGTATTTAGGATACCCTGACTTTGGATTCATAAAAACTCAGAGGTTATGTTTACTCAAATTTACCTTTATGCTACTAGTAGTATATGCAATAAAACTTAATGAAAGTTTAGGAAGAATTAAATACATAGTTGACCAGAAAGGGAAAAAGATCAAAGCCTGTTTCTAAATCTCTCATTGTTAAGAACTCCTCTATCTGTATTCAAGCTTTCTGAGATCCATATGGAGTATCCAGATAGAAATAATTTATTTCCACATCTCTGCTTTCTATCTTAATTTGCTTGATCATAACACCCACATTTACCATCAGCCATTTATTATCACAAAGTTATAACCATCCGGAGACTCTCCCAAACACAGAGGCCAAATCTTTCAAGGACAAATCAGATCCTGAGATGACCAGGCCCTCCATTTTCTGTTTCAGTGAGCCTGACGTGCACGTCACTCACAGGAGATAATCTCAGGCTTGCTATTTGAAGGCTGCATGACTTTAGCCAAGTTTCTCAAATTATGTATGTCAGTTTCCTCAAGTCTGAAATGGGCATAATGCTGGTATCACTCGCCTACTGCTATTGTAAAGATTAAATAACAAAATTCATTGAAAGGATGAAATAGAGTGTATTAGCCTGTTTTCACACTGCTATGAAGATATTACCCAAGACTGGGTAATTTATAAACAAAGGAGGTTTAATTGACTCACAGTTCTGCATGGCTGGGGTGTGGCTCATGATATTCACAATCATGGTAGAAGGGGAAGCAGGCATCTTCTTCACAAGGTGGCAGTAGAGACAGCATGTGAAGGAGGAACTGTCAAACACTTAGAAAGCCATCAGGTCTCATGAGAACTCACTCACTATCATAAGAACAACAGGGGGAAACTGTCCCTATGAACCAATCACCTCCCTTCCTTGACATGCGGGGATTACAGGTCCCTTCCTGGATGCTTGGGGATTACAATTCGAGATGAGATTTGGGTGGGGACACAGAGCCAAACCATACCATAAAGAGTGCATGGTAAATAACAATGTTTAACCAACATCCACTGAATAAGTGAAGTATGAATAAAAGAATGACATACTTTTATACATAACCTTTTTTTCTTCTGACAATGTTCTCATGTTCCTAGGAGGCTGTGTAGTCCTACTCCATGGCATATTAGGCTACTGATATACAAAGCAATAGCAGCAAGAATTTATAGAATGCCTCATTGGTTAGAAATTCTTGTTTAATCCTCATTCTTCATAATCAGATAGAGGTTAAGAGGAATTTCATTTCATCCTTTATGAACTTGTCACGATACTTTATCGAGAAGTCTGTGACTGGAAAATGGAAACTCAGGGTATTCCCAATATATGTGTGTGCGTGTGTGTGTGTGTATTTTTAAATTGCATGTAAGGCTGAGAGAGCTTTTTTAAATAATTCTTTTCATAACTAAACTTCTTGCACTATAGATTCTATTCTTTATATTTGGGTAATTTAAAATCCAATTATCACTCATATACATCAAAATAACACATTTATTTATCCCAGATCTGCCATTTAACACCTCCATGTTATGCTTGCGTCTTCCCATGAACACTTTCCAAAACACAGTTGACAGCCCTGGGTTTTTTTTCTGTTTTATTGTGGATATGGTATTCACATTGAGAAATAAGTGTGTTCAATGGAGTGTCAGTTTTCTGTACCGTGTAGCTTCATCTACATGGCTGAGAATATAAAAGGTCCTTCATAATATCTTCACTGCTGTTATTATTCTCCTACCAGTCATTTACACTATTCATTACCAAATGACGGAACAGTTAGTTATGATAAATTGACTGATGGTGTTTAACTGTTCTTTGTTCATTAATACCAAAGAAAATTTAAAAAGTATAAAACAGGAAAGGGGGGTGGGGAAGGAAGAGATCTTTCTCCAGGACCATCGCCACAAGCCAATGAAGTACTTTTCCACAAAACCAGAAGACTTCATGCAATGAGATCCTCCTACTGAAGCCCATTGAGCTGAGTAAGCAGTAGAGAGGCAGCAGCCTCTGCCTTCAAAGGGCTTACAAACATGTCGACTCACTTTTACCATTTGAATGTGTTGTTTTTATAACATCGATTTCTACCAGAAATGGTGTAGACTCTTATAACAAAAGATAGTAACCCTGAAACATTTTTTTCTGTGTTGGTTTGGAGACCATTCCATCATTTGGAGTTAGTGAATTTCAGATCAAATCTAGGTTCTTAGGAAGTCTGGGGTTGAGTATTCAAGCTCAGACATGTTCTTATGTCATATGAGGATTCAGGAAACCATAGGCCATAACCAGAGAGGCAGGCTTGGTTTGGATCCACTACTGGCACTGCTTTGCAAAAATTAGTACTTTACTCATAATAGTAAAAATAATCTTCTCTTGTTTAGCTCTTACCCCAATATACTTTCACAACTAGTTTCCTCTTTGTTTTTTTCTAAAGATGAAGGCTTGCAGTGTGATCAGATTCCAAGCAAGATATATGACTCTGAGAATTCAGTAACGTTCACCTTTAAAATATGAGTGTCCTCATAGCCAAAACAGCTAACTGATGGTAAAGATGAGACTTGTAAAAAGATCTAAGTCAAAATTACTGTAAATAAATACATCTCATACTCCCAAAGAGCTGTCATGTCTAAATGGAGAATGAAATATATAGTAAAAAGAGAGGACTGTTGTAAAGAAAGATGAGCTCTAAGGTATGCTGTTAATTTTCTTTCCCAAAGGACCTCTACCTCTGCATGCATCCTTAAAGAAAATCATTGCCTAGACCCAGTCCTAAGACCTTCTTTTGAATAACTCTGCTTCTCATGGGACTAACTGCTAATATCTAGAGGTAAGTGGTGGGATTTCACAGATGTATCTCAGATTCTGCACCTTTTGAGATCATTCTGACGCTGAGGCCTCCAGGTTCAACCTGGATCCAAAAGTAAGCCTAGAGTTTACCCATGGCTCTGTGGTTTCACAGCTCTTTCATTTGAAGCAAGTTGTGGAAGTTCTTTGACCCTCTGGTTTTTTATCTGCCAAATGGAGATAGAGGTGTGTCCCGTGCCTACGGCATAACTTTGAGATCACTATTTACCACATTCAGGGACCCTTTTGTCTTTACTCCTGTGGATTCTAAAAGAATGAGGTTGCCAGAATCCTGACATATATAAGCAGGAGGTAAGTGTATGTGTGAGATGCAATGTTTATTTATGCACTCTATATACATATGTATATACAGACATAAACATATTCTTCAACATTAACTTTTCAAAATATTCTCTAAAATTCCTTCCCTTTCTGCTGTTTCATCTTTTAGTTCTGTCAGGAGCTTGGTCCCTTTACAATTTATAAATCATCCACATTAATCTGTCTTCCACCTCCTTTCCTCAGTTCGTTTCCTCAGCCACAATAAGCTCTGAATGTATGCCTATACACATGGCATCCCGAATTATAACCTCCCAAGTCTCCGGATTGTTTTCAAAGGGCTAAAAATTGCCATACTCATAAAAACAAAACAAAACAAAAATGGCAACCTTGTTTGCCTTGCCAGTCTGTCAGAGCTTGAAAAACAAACTTCATCCCAGAAAGACAAACACACACACAGCAAACAAGAAGAAGGAGCTGTCGACAGAGCCGAGAGAATCTCCAGGCCAGGGAACAATAGTAGAGAACACAGCCAGATGGCAAAGGAAAGACAACGTGTTGCAAACACAGAGGAAAAGAAGAAAAAGAGCCTAACCCCAGCAGTGGAAATGAAAGGAGATGGAAGGAGAACTTTCCCTTTGCACAAACTTTCCTTCAAATGCCCAGACATCCCAAGGCCAACAAAGCTCACATATTTGAAGCTATGTCTGAATTCAGCCCACTCATCCCTTCATCATGCATCATGCCAGTGGAAAGGCATTGGTGACCCAGGGTTAAATGGAAGCCTATTTACCCAGCCTAACTCCCTCTGGTATGTGATGTCAGGTATATAAATGTACACATCCAAGAAGATTGAAGTCCCAATTTTGCAAATCATTGTTGGAATGAATCAAAGCCAATCAACTGCATATTTCCTGGAAGGTTTTATTTTACAACCTCTGATGAGATACAAAATAAAAAGGCGACTTTGGCGGGTATCTATAATAACAGTTTATATTAATATTCAACAGAAACCCTTTCTTCCAAGGAATCTAAAGTACTTGTGATGAGATTGGATTCTGCCCCAGCTCTAGCTGCAGCAGGAATAAATGGCAGTGCTTGGCAGCCATAGCACAAACCTCAGCTATGTCTCTGGAGGATGTGAACACTAAATTGCACAAATTACAAATTAGTCTTTGTTCACATACACTCTGGTGTAAGTTTAGTAGCTGCTGGCCCCAGAGCCATCAGGGTAGATCCCACTAGTTGACGGGTTAACAGTCAGTCATCATTCAAATAAGTTCTCATGTGGCCACTGAACTTAGCAGTGCTATAAGACACCCCTTATTGAAGATTTTCTCCATAACATGTGTGCACTTGCCTCTTACCCTATGGTCATGCAGTTCTCCATGCAGTTATCTGAAATTAATAGGATTGGGTCCATTGTTTACACAGAGAAATAAAGACTCAGGGAGGTCAGACCCCTTGTCTTGTGACATAGCTAGTAGGCGGTAGAGTCAGCATTTGTGCCCAGTTCTTTCTAGGGCCAAGTCCATGTTTCATTTCTCCACTGCTCTGAAACATGATTTGCTTTAAAGTGTGCTCTCTTTTTAACTTCACTGTGCCAAGGGAATGGGACCCAGAATTGTTAAAGCTCCTAGTTTCCTAAAGGTGTATACTTGAGAGCATTCTAGTCCCCAAACTGCTCACAAGCCCCACATCTGTACTCCATGAATGCTGTGGATCCCATGAATGCTACTATGCCTTCCTGGGTGGAGCCTATTGCATGACCTGTATCTTTGAATTCTGCGCATTGGCTTTGAAGACTACCTGGAGAACGCAGTGTCTACAGAGATTGTCCAGTTGCAAAACAAACAAACAAACAAAAACCACGATCATGAGTCTCTTCTTAATTCCCAAATTCAGCAAATATTTATTGAGAGCTGATTACATGCTAGGCCATGGAGGATACCAAGTTAACCAAGTCCCTCATTTTTCTCAGGTATATAACAAAGGGATGCCAGAAACCAGTCATCATGAATAATATTTGAATGCAATACAATTAATCCAAATTAACCCAAAAATCAACATGAAGAAGCATCAAAATCTCAGGCTCCAATCTGACTCAGCACAGCTCTGTGCTAGCAATAGGAATGCAGAGTCCAACCTCGCCCTAAAGTAAAGGGTTTTTAGTCATCTGATAGTGGTATAAGACACAAATAACATCACGTTCCTCTCTTTTAAAGTGGGAAATACAGTCTCTACTTCAAAAGAAAAGTACTAGAAAGTTTTTGGACTGGATTGAGTTTAATAGATGAACTAAATTTAATTTTCCTGCTGTTGAGCTAGAAGGAAGCTTGGAATGAGTGCAGTTTTAAAAAATATACAGGGAGTCTCATGTTTTCACAAAAGCCGGTGGTGACTATTAATCATAGCAGCTACACATAGCATGGCAGATTAGAGCCGCTGTAAACTTACTGCCTCTTTTCTCAACTGAGCCCTTACTGTGGTTGAAGTATCCTACTGCACATCCAAAGTCAGCTGACTCCTGCAGCCTGGGTGACAGGGGTCACTGGTTCACTCAAATAAAAAGCACGTATCATCACTTACTTAGACCCAGGCTCTCTCCTAGTCACAGTAACACAACCAGCACAGAAAACAAGGGCAGGGCTGTGGTCGCCAGTGGGGGCAGCGCCAGGGGAAGAAGAGCCACAAGGGCAGATGTGGAAATGAGAACAAAGACCAGGACCTCTTTCCTTATCGCTCACGCCAGCCTTGATGAGAAGGTAAGTAAACCTGCTCAAGCCTATTCTGGAAGGACAGGGATTCTCACTCAGCAAAGACCAGACATGTCAAAATGAACCCATGGCATCCACAAATGCCATTACTACCCCACCAAAAAAAAAAAACAAACAACAACAACAACAAAAAACATGTGAAAGAGGGATGTCATCCCTACTCAGTCTTATAGGTGAGAAAAACACTATCTGAGGCTAATCCAAATATCCCAGTCTTTGTGAGCAAACTTTAGTTATTGCCTCTGCCCTGCCTCTGAGCCCAAGGCTCTCAGTCCACAGGCAGATGGAAGGCAGAAAAGAGGCACATCTCTCTCAACTACCTGCCCACTGTTGCAGGCTCAGAAACATGAAGATTCTCCATATTTCCCAGGAAATGCCAATTTGTGATTGGTTCCATACAGAAAAAAGAAGATTACCTTTTTTCTGAAAGTACATTTTTATTTTGTTTAATTTATATATTAATAACTGCAATTCTCAAAGTGTTAAATGCAGAGATACTATATGACACAGCAAATCAACACCTAGGTATATGTCTAGAAATCATAAAAACATGTTCATGAAAACTTTTATGTAAGTGTTCATCAATGAATGACTAAATAAAATGTGGCATATCCATACAATAGAACACTATTTAGTAATAAAAAATGAAGTATTTCTACATGATACAACATGGGTGAACCTTGACAATATTTTGTTAAGTGAAAGAAGCCAGACATAAAATGTTACTTATTATATGAGTATATTTAGATAACACTTCCAGAATAAGCCCCTAGTGGTTGGGGGTGGTGGCAAGTGACTGAGGATGGGTACCGGATTTTTTTTGGTTGATGAAAATGTTCTGGAATTATATTGTGGTGATGATTGTACAACCTTAGGAATAAATTATAAAATAAAACTGTAGACTGTAAATGAGTGAATTGTATGGTATGCCAGTGATATCTCAGTAGAGACAGTAAAAACAAACGAACAAACAAAACCCGCAAAATTGGACTAGGCCAAACCTGGCCATCAAACTCTAGAAATCTGGCCAAAAGTAGAGGCAGCTTCCAGGGGAGCAGAGGGGAAATGTTGAGGCAAAAGAGGAGAGAGTAAAGGTTCAAGCCCTGGAGGATTTGATACAAATGACTTCCTATCCTATTCAAGGAGAGGAAAAGGCAAAGAATGCCCTCAAGATAGGAAGGAATGGCTGAGGGCTAAGGCTATGTGAAGGCCCTGGACAGTCCCCTGCTCCTCCACTGAGCAGAGAGGCCAGGACCAGGGCGGTGAGATCAGAGACTAGTGTGCACCCCGGGATGCTTTCAGATGATCACAGGCCACGGAGAGGAGGCGGCCCTTGAGCCTGGTGGTCTCAGTTACCTGAAGCACTAGGAAGGCGATGGCTCCAGGAGGTGCAGGGGGAGCCCTAGTTCTGGGCATCTGCAGCTGAGAGTGTGCGAAGTGGCCCCAGGCTGTGTTTTTGAGCCATTCTGCTCCATGGTTTACCGGAGAACAGGAGTGTGAGAATCTAGGAACGTGCTGGACCCCAGCCTGGACCCATCATTATGGTCTGTGACTGTGTCTGTGGCCCCGTTATGTTCCTTGTTGGTGTCACCTGGGGGAACACCTGCTTCCCATGGACTCCAGCCAGCCTGCCCTGAGTACAAGTCACAAGGTCAGTGCTCAGTTAATCATCGGCTACCCTGGAAGCTTGGAGCAGGAAAACAAAGTCCCTGAACAGAGTTGGTCCTGTCAGCTTGGCCTCTTTGAGAGTCACAAACAGAACTCCTTTCTTCCCTGCTCCCAGGGCCACCTGCTGAACACACACAGGGAGGCCACCTGGCAGGGAGTTCAGTCCACCTGGCGGCGGACAAGGTCAGTGAGGAAAAGTCAGCACAGCCTGCCCGGAACCTGAGCCTGCTGCCTGCGCTCCAGCCACCCTGAGTCAAAGACTGAGATGTGAGCATGTTGCCCAACATTCTCCAGACCACACAGAGGACACACTGTCCCTCAGCGGAGGGAGTCCCCTCACATTCTACAGGAGGCCTCCTGCAGACTCGGGCAGGTGGAGGTAGGGCCAACAGACCCGAGGCAGTGAATCCTCACCTCAGCACGGAGAGCCACCTCCATGCCCACAGCCAGATGCACAGCTTTAAAGAGGCCACCTGGGGCAGGCACACTTGAGTCAAGAAGTTAAAGGGTATTGCCAATTTCTTCTATTTCCATTTCACTCAGCACTTGAAGTTTTCTAAGGTGCTTTCATCCTGTGTTCTTGACTTGCCTCCGTCACTCTTAGGTAAGCCCTGTGTTCAGGCCGTCTGGAACCTTCCTGCTCTCCTTGGCCCCTGCCTCTGTGCATGGGGCTTCCTGCAGGAGCACAGAAGCCCATGGACCTTCTTGCCACGTGTGGGCCCTGGCCATTCTTAGGAACTGCATTCAACTCCTGGAGTCCCAATTAGGATACATATAGAAAAATTAGAGCCAATCCGATAAAAGCAATAGAAACTATTAGAGTAATTAGTGTTTCATTTTGAGGGTGTAGTAGAGACAGGTTTCCTACAAATTAAATTAGCTTCATCTGTAATATTAAAATATCATGGGGTGTCTGAATCTCTTTCTATAGACCCAGCATGGGTGAAGTACCTGTTTAACTCCAGAACTCAGCATTTTAATTCCTAGAACTGAAAGAAGGGCGGACAGAAACACACCTGATTTAATTAAAAATGTATAGCTCTCGGCATTGCTCACAGGCTGTGTCTACGTTCTCAGAACTCATGATTTCTGCAGCATCCAGGGGTCGGGAGCAGCAGGCAGGCCCCAAAGGCCGCCGTATGCTCCCCCAGCAATCTGCGACACAGCTTCCTGAGAATCGATCCACGGTGACTGCTGAAATGACATTTGCAACCCCATCTGCAGAACCTGCTCGAAGTCAGCTTTGCTCTGCTGATTTAGAGCCACTCTGCAGGCCTGGGCTCCATTCCACAGTACATGTGCAGGGATCCCTGCGGGGCCCACCTGCCCCACACAGAGCCCACCCTCTCTGGACCTCCCTACATCTTCAGGCTCAGGCACAAGGCACCCCTGCCCCTCGGACCACAAGAGTCTAGGGTTTGCTGCTTTGGTCTCCGTCCAGAAAAACAGAAGAAACAGAGCTTTTGTTTTCTGTTTCAGCATGGAAAAGAAAGTCTGTTGGAAAGTCACTCTGTTGTCTTTTTACTTCCCTATAATCCTCCCTCATAACCCCACTTTTAGGCGTCACCCATGAAGGAGAGTGGGATGGGGGAGCCCTCACACTTGGCACATTCTTGCCTAAAGTTTTCTATTGTGAATCATTTCCATTTTACTAAAGGCCTTACATTTGAAACAGAAAAACTAGGATAAAATGCTTCCCCTCCACTTTCCTTTACTGTAAGTTCCATCCTTGAAACAACCAACAGAAATTAGACTCTGCTGCCTAAATATTGCCTGCAGAGAAAAGTGGGAAATATATAACAGAAGAAAAATAAACAAGGAAAAACATCAATAAATATTTCAAAATCATAGCCTGGTTAGTATTTTATAATATAGGGCTGTTCACGAAACACTGATATGTTTATTCTCATTTAATTTTTTCAATGACTCTTGTGGAGTGAACGCTATAATATCGTTTACAAATAAGGATGCAGAGTGCTTAACAATTATTCATCCCCTCCACTGATAGTGGATGCCAGATACACTTCGAAAGGATCCGTGAGTTGTGAATTTGTAGCTAAACTGGAATGTAAGAAGCTTGAGGACAGGGGCTGTGACTCACATTTTTATTTTTCACATTATCTAGATGTTATGGGCTGAGTCATGCACCATAGCATCTTGAGCATGGTGGTCTCGGTTACCTGAAGCACCGGGGAGTAGATGACTCCAGGAGTTGCAGCAGGAGCCTCAGGTTCCCAATGTACTAGGAGTTAGAACTTCAAAAACAATATGTTGAAGTTCTAACTCCTAGTACCTTAGAAATGTGACTGTATTTGAGAAAATACCTTTAAAGAGGTAATTGAGGTAAAAATGAGGTCATATGGGTGTGACCCTATTGTTCTTTTTTTTTTTTTCTTTTCTCTTGAGACAGAGTTCGGAGTTTCACTCTTGTCACCCAGGCTGGAGTGTAACGGCGTGATCTCGGTTCACTGCAACCTCCGCCTCTCAGGTTCAAGCGATTCTCCTGCCTCAGCCTCCCAAGTAGCTGGAATTACAGGCATGTGCCACCATGCCCAACTAATTTTGTATTTTTTTTTTTTTTTTTTTTTAGTAGAAGCGAGGTTTCTCCATGTTGGTCAGGCTGGTCTCAAACTCCCAGCATCAGGTGATCCACCCCCGCCTTGGCCTCCCAAAGTACTGGGATTACAGGCATGAGCCACCATGCCTGGCCTGGTGTTCTTATAAAAAGAGGATACTAGGGCACAGACACACATGAAGGGATGACCATGTGAGGACAAACCAAGAAGATGGGCATTATACAAGCCAAGGAGTGAAGCTTCAGGAGAAGCCAAACCAGCCAATGCCCTGATCTTGGACTTCCAGCCTCCAGAACTGTGAGAAAATAAATTTCTGTTTTTTAATACTCCTGGTCTCTGGTATTTTGTTATGGTAGCCTACCAAACTAATATACTGGCTCAGTGTCATGGTTAATAGATCTCTTTTATATTAAATTATGGAATTTTAGAGAAGTAGGCAGTGCTTTAATTCCTTTGAAATGTGCTGTTCAAATTTCTTCATTCTATAAGCATCTAACACTTCTGACTCTTCTGCTGGGCTCTGTGATGACAGAGATGGAATTCGTCCTTTGCCGCCCTTAAGAAGGACAGCAGTCTAGAACAGAAGCTGTGACTAGGTCCTTACATGCCAGTGTGGCTAGAGTGAGGGTTAGGGTTAGGGCAGAGCAATGAGGCTATTATGTGGTCAGCCGAAGGAAGAATGGCCAGTTTGTCTGGACATGGTGAAAAGATTCACAGAACATGGCTGTGTGTTGCTTTCTAAAAAATGAGGAGGCATTGTCAGTGACAGAAGATGTTAAAGGAATTTCATGTGGAAACCCTGAAAAGAGTTCTACTGGCTACCACAAATAAATAAATAAATAAATTCCTTACCAAGGCTTAAAAGACCCTCAATGGTTGAGCCTCTGCCTTCTAAGCCACCCATTTCTTGCTACTGATCTTCACACTTGGTATCCCACCACACAGCCCCCTTGGACTACTTGCAATTTGTCAGACACGCTAAGATTTCCCATGCCTTGGCCTTTTCTTGGGATACTTCTTCTGCAGATAAAGTCATCCCTCTAATGAGTAGCTCCTCATTTCTCTGAGTCTTTACTTAAAGTTACCTCTTCTATGGCATCTTCCCAGACATCCCCAAATGGAATGAACCACTCCCTTATTGGCCCACATTCTAGTTTGTGCAGACAATTATTGTTAGCCCATATGACACATTGTTTTCTGTGATTTATTTGCATATATGACTTACTTTATTAGATTATAAGTATTTTAATAATGGCAACCATGACTTACTTAGGTTGATATCACCAGTATTCTTAGTAGATGCTCAACACGTGTGTTGGCTAAATGGATATGCAAAGACACTAGCGTTGCAAAGAACACTGTGCGTAAAAAGGCAGGCACTTGTTCCGTGGTAGGCATGTAGAGTGTTCGCAGTCAAGGCTTGAAAAACAGATTGGCCTTTTATGTAGAGTTGCTAAACTTAGCAACTAAAAATAAAGATGCTGAGGTGGGTGGATCACCTGAGGTCAGGAGTTTGAGACCAGCCTGGCCAACATGGTAAAACCCCATCTCTAATAAAAATACAAAAATTAGCCAGGTATGGTGGCAGTCACCTGTAATCCCAGCTACTCAGGAGGCTGAGGCAGGAGAATCGCTTGAACCCAGGAGGCGGAAGTTGCAGACCGCACCATTGCACTCCAGACTGGGTGACAGAGTGAGACTCCATCTCAAAAAAAAAAAAAGCCCAGTTAAAGTTGAGTTTCAGAGAAGCTGCAATATATGATGTATATATGATGCCCCATGCAATATTTGGGGCATATTAATATTCTTAAATGTTTATTTTTTGTCTGAAATTGACATTTAACTGAGAAGCTGGAGTGGCTAAGTGTATGTAATAGAGATGGGCACCTTATCATCAGTAGATCCGTAGTTTGGGTCATTCCTTTCTCTTTCGCAAATGGTAGGTTAGGAAAGACATGGCTGCCTCCCCTTTCTATGTTCTTAATTCGGTAGTCCACACTAGAGTCAAGTGAAGTAGAATTAATCTTGGAGACTAAGTAAGATTTTGCACAATGGAATCATAAATGCTGTACATGGAGAAAAGAGAGAAAAGAGTGGAGAAGACTTAAAAAAAAGAAAAAAAAACCCAGCCAATATGGTCTTGGCCTTCATGAGAGATTCACACAGCTTTTGGGATATATTTCCAAAGCTGAAACTTGAAGGGAAATCACATGGATATTATGCCACCCTTCCCAGAATTTTAAGCAGAGGCCAAATGAATGTTTCCCCAGAATCCCCGATCAATTGCAACTACTGACATTCACGTCGGTCTCGTGGCACCTGCTTCCACCAAATGCTAGTGTTTAACATTTCTCACAGTGTTTCTAAACTCGAATTTGCTCACTGCTACCAGCTAGGAACAGATGCACCAGAGAGAACCTATTTGAAAGTGGGTGGCTTATTATGAACAACTTAGGGTCTATAAAAAAATCTCAACAAGAGCTGGAAGAAAAAAAATAAAAACTGCCAGAAGCTCTAAAAAATCTCTTCATAAGAAAACAGAATAGTTATCTGGAAATTCTGCAAATATGTAAAGGAACCTTGTTTTAGCAAAGTTTTGCACTTTGATATAAATTCCTAAAAGTTACCTCTAACTTGAACACAGAATTGAGTTACTGCCCTGCCAGAAGGATTTCTTCTTCAGGCCACAGAAATGATCTTGTCCAAAACCCGTGAACAGAGTTGCCATATTGGGTGAACATAGACATCCTTTGCTTGCTTCCAATTTCCTAATGGCATGGCAGTATTACAGCCACTGCTACTAATTTTGTAAAATTGTTTCCCACAGTGATTCTGTATGATGAAGCTTCCAGTCTGTGTTGTCCAATGGGGCAGCCCCTAGACACAAGGGACTACTGAGCACTGAAATGTGGCTAGTTTGAATTGAGAAGTGCTGTCCATGTAAAATCCAAACCAGGATTTGAAGACATAATTGGAAAGAAACATATAAAACATCACTAATAATTTTTATATTGGCAACATGTTTAAATTTCAGATGTTTGCTTAAATAAAATACATGATTACAGTTAATTTTACATTTTTTAAGTGACTCCAGTAGACTTAAAATCATACTTTTGGCTCACCCTGTGTGATTCCCATTAAACTCCATGGCATATTTTAATCAAAGACCAGTAATCATTTAACTCTTGGAAAAAAATGCTGTGATATTCTAAATCTTCCACCTTTGATATGACTCCAGGTGTCGAAATACCTCAGTGTCACAGTGATGAGAGCAGATGTGAGAAGGATTTTTGTGAGACTCTGATCAGCAAATTTATCAGCCAACAAGTAAAGAAGGAATTGAGTAGACTGTTTAAATCATGCAATCATGCACTAGGCCTGGCCTTGTACTTTGATTTGTTTTATCCCAGCACAAGCTCCTTAAACATTCTCATAAACTTTATTGAACAACTGGTGTTTTTTTATGCCATGATTTTCATGTCAGTGAGGCTAGAAGACAAGGTTTCAACCTGTAATACAGCAAATTGTTAACAGTCTCTGGTCAATTTTCTGAGCCTTCTCAGAGTTCCCAGAACTGGGCACTAGTTACAGAGGAAATGGGGTCAGACTGGTGACTGACAAGGGCTTGGTGAGGAAACTGGCAGGTGTAATACAAGGTGCCAGAGGAGCAGAGAAGGAGGAGTTCCTAGCCCAGCTTGAGTGATGGTAGAGAGGACACCCGAGGACTTGAGGACTGATGTCACCTACAAGGATCTTACAGTCTCCATTGGTAAATAATTGGTAGATGTCATGTTCTATGGGTATGTTATCAGTAGCAAGCTAGATGGTATCCGGAAGCCAAGGGCATGGTGCCTCACTGGGTCTGTAGCAACAAGCAGCTCAGGGTGTGGAGCACTGGAGAGGAAAGGACTCTTAAGAATCATATCATGCAATATGAAAATGCCAGTCGTTTGCCAAGCTATGCTGAAGGTGATCCTTGCCCACCTCATCATCCCCATCATTATCCTCAAACTTCAATAAAAATATGCCTTGGGTGGAGACTTTTTGGCAGCATTTTGTAGGGATTACAAAAAAAAGTCAACAGGACATTATGGTTCATCTTTGCCACATTTAGGAAGACAGCAGAGAACAGCTGAAAACCAAGACACAGGGTTGTCAATAATTAGGTGAAAGTAGCAAATCAGAAATAGAAGTACTAGGAGAAACATAAACTTTATGAGAATACAGGATGACATGGAGCTGGAGATTTGAGATAAGCCTCCTACCATTTATGAAAATAATGTCAATTTCACATGAAACTTTAAAACAAAACTTGAGACAAAATAGAAACGTTGGGTGCAATGAAATCGCCACCTCAAGCTATGCCGGGGCCGCCCTGGGTGAGCTCTGTCTCTAGATACTGATGTGCTCTGTGAATAAGAGCTGGGAAACACTGGATGGTGGTCTTCAGGTCTCTCTTTGTGCTGCAGTTCTGTTGGTGTTTCCAGGCAGGGCCTCTCCCCTTCTTGGGGCAAAAGGAACAAATGCCCTTGTCCCTCACCTCCCTCAGAGATCCAAACAAAATCAGGACAGGGGCTTAGGCCAAGGGAATCAGCACTTGGTGACTGAGGCAGAGGAGTGATGGAGACCTGAACCTTGCAGGGTAACCAGGAAATACCCAGAGAGATGAGGAGAATCAGGGCACGAGACGGCTCAGGATGAAGTTCTGCATCAGAAGATATACCTCAAGCTGTGCTGCTGGGTGGGCCCCTCCTATGAGCTTCCCCCAGAGGTATTCCAGAGCACAGAGACAAGAGCTGTGCTCCGTGAGGACATGAGGGTGACCCAGGCATGCATTCACCGTCCTGACAACTTGATGGAAAAGAAAGGAAGTAGCAGATTGTGGCTCAGTCAGAAATGAGGTGAAAAGAAGAGGGACCTGGGCATTTGTCCCCTTTGGAATCCCGAGGACCCCACATCCACTAAGCCATGTAGGGCTGGGTGTGTCTAAGAGAAGAGATGAGAAGAGTCCCACTCAGTAGCCAGTTCACATCTGTGCCACCAAATTAACAAAATATTCTCACTTAATATACAGACTGCCCCCTCCAGGCTTATCTAACAAGTCTGGATTCATGAAGTAGAACAGCAGACCCCATATTGTATTTATCCAGATATAACACAAAGGTGCATGATTCAAAGAGGCTTTGCTTTGAATTTTTGCAGTGCTCAGCTGACTGCAATTTACTCTGTAGACCACGGGGGATTCGGAGAACTCTAGTGACCATAAGTGGCTCCCTTGAGGCTGGAGCATCGGATTAGGTCAATGAAGTGGCCAGAGGAGAGGCCAGTGTGGGAAGGTCAGCAGAGGCAATGATCAGTGGAATTTCTGGCCGTTCCAGGGAGTTTGTACTGGGTCCTAAGGGCAGTGGGAAGCACCCCAGTGTTCTAATGGGAGAGGTGCAGGGATGGTCTCTGAAAAGAAAAGCGTGGCTGCGTTTCACGGAGCTCCTACTACATTCCAGGCAATTATTTCATAAAGAATACAGTGATGAGTGAATCTCAGAATCTGTCCTCTTTTGAGAGGAAAGGATAGCATGGAGCAAAAGATAAAATAAATGCAAAATAATATTTATTAAATGCACAGGCAAAAAGTGTTCTGGGAATTCAATAGAGAAGAAATGATTTTTTTAAATGGGTAGAGAGACTAAGAAAGTGAAACAGAGAAATTTCAGACACACGTGCCTTATCTGAAAAGTGGATGGGCAAAAAGACAGAACTGGGAAGAAGCTGTCCCCATTTCCGGGCTGGGGTAGCCACAACTCTAAAATAAAGCTTCAGAAATGAGTATGGTGCTGCTAATATGCTTTGAACCATAGCCTTTGAAAGTAGAATCTCTCCTTTAAAAAATTTTAATATAGTCCTCAGTTTGACCATCTTTTATACACAAGTGTCTAAGAAGAGAAAATGTGTTTGATTGAAAGTTCTGTGCTTGGTACACACATCCCTGATATACACATCACACACAGCCATGTGGGAACGCAGACCAAAACAACCTGCTCTTGCTCCCCAGCTTCAGCATCAGCAGGAACAGCAAACCTCGCCCTCACCCTGCAACCAGTGCTGCCGCATCGCCACGGAAACCTGCGTGACATCCAAAGTCATAAAGCCAAACACAACCATGGAGAAGTCAAACTACATCAGGAAGCAGGCTGAGTTAACCATGGAAAGGGGCACTAAGGTTAACCCAAGTGCTACTGAGGTTGCAATTTAACCCCAGGCTGGAGGAAGCAGGGTCCCAGAAAGAAGAGAAAGGTTAATGGATCCAAGTATAAATGTTACCCTTCCTCTTAACCAGCTGCCTAATTCTGCAAGTCCTGATAGGCACTGGGATGAAAATGTGGGCTCCTTGGACACGTCCTAGACATGAGGTCAGGAGACCTGGATGTGCACCCACTCTGCTACCTCCCAGGGCCACAGGCTTTCGCAGGAGGTTCATTTCTAGAAACCTCATTTTCATCTGGTAAGTGGAAGGAAGAGACCAGAGGTTACTAAATATAGCTCAAGTCCAAAAGTTGCCATATTTCCTCATTTTTGCCTCACATGTCCCGAGAGGCAGGTGCTATTCTCCCCATTTTACAGAGGAAGAAACTAAAGTGCAGAGAGCTTAAGTAACTTGCCCAAATCACGTAGGAGGTTAATTAATAATGTAGGGTGTTATTCAGGTCAGGCTGACCCCAAGGCCCTCCCTCAGCAGACAATGGTTTCCTTGGTGGCAAATGGGCTTAGCCATCCCTCTTGCCTCCTGCACAGATGTTTCTGGAGCAGAAAGAAATGAATGGATGGGATGAAGTTCTGTGAAGTACATCATGCTCTGTCCACTTCCTAGAAGAAGAGCTCTGGGAAAGTGGGGACATGGCCTGGGGTAAATAGCCCTGGGAAGTCACGGTCCATGCCACCCTGGCCCTGCCTTACATATGGGTAAGGAGGAGAAGAGAGTGAAAGGAGGTCTCGCTGAGTCTCAGCCGGATAGACTCTAGGCCGTCAACGGCTCTCAGACAGAGAGCTGGCTCTCCCACTGCAGTCAGCTTGGCTTCCAACACACCTTTCCAAGGGTAGAGAGGAGAATTGCCAGGCCTGGGGGAGCTTCACCTCTGAAGTCTGCCCTGAGGGTCTGCTGCTGAGAGTGACTGCAGGTAGCAGTTAGGGCACTGAGTCAGCAGATGCCCTCAGGACAGTGGGTCACCTAGAATAGGCTGATCTCGCCTGCCAGGCTGCCCAGTTCCCACAGACTGGCTGAAATCTGAGCAAGCAAGGTCCAGTGGAGGCCAAATGGGAAGGGCCTCCACAGGTGGTGTTTGCTTCTGGGGAAAGTAATCTGGGGAGAAGGAACCAGTGTGCTTCAATATAAATGCACAGGCTTAGAGAGACAGGGCTTGGACCGGAACCTGCATCTGAACCCTTTAACTTAGGGAGCTGAGGCAAGTTATGATTCCCTGAGCTCACCTCCTACATCTGTGAAATGGAGATAACCCCTAGCCTGAAAGATTGTTGTGATAATGGGATAAAATAGTGTGTAAAGTCCCCATCACATAAAATTTAGGATATCCTAGCTGCCGTAACCGGGAAGCTGAAGACAATGATGACCACAATGATGACGACAGCCTCCCTCCATTATCGGAACCACAGGGTGCCCATCTATCTCCAGCGGACTCTGCAATTTACAGGGCTCTGCCACTGCCTTCATTTCCCTCATTTAATCTGAGCTTCACGACAAGCCCACTAGGCAGGCAATGTAAGGATTCTCCCTTTTAATGGATGAGGAAACTGTGGCTCAACAGGCTAAATGACCTTCCTAAGTGACAGAGCTGGCAGCTGCAGAAGCAAGGACTGTCACCCGGGTTGGCTGATCCTGGCCTCTCTTTCTCTAGAACCTGCAGCTGGTGCCATGGCTCCAAGACTGGGCCTCCGTGAGGAAGCAAACCCACCCTATTTCTAGGGTTGCATTTAGGTGGCGTGAATTCTGGAGTCTTTTTTGTCCTTTTCACTCAACAAGTAACAGGCTGAGTGCTTCCCCTTGAATAAATATGAACATAAATTCCACTGCACACATTTTCTCCAAAATAAATAAATAAATAAAAAGACAAAGCGTGCTTAGGTTTCATTATTTTTTAGTTCCTTGTTTGGAACACTAGCTGCGATCAACTTGAGAAACTGCAATTGCCCAATAGAGGCTATCTAGGAAAATCTTCAAAATCTTTCTCACGCTTTTTCCAACGTGCTGTACAGAAATGTCCTCAGGTGCATCTGAGAGAATGTGGGAGCAAGTGCCAGGAAAACCGGGAGCTTATCTGGCCCTGCCCTTTACAGGGTGGCTTGGGAAAGTCTCTGAAACACTTGGGGCCTCAGTGTCTTCACATTTAAATGGGAAGAATGGAAAATACCCCCTGCACCCACTGGGCACACATCACTATCAGTGTACCTGGAACTACACGAGGGCACAGAAACAACATAATGCAAGGGTTTCCTCTCATCCGGAATGCTCAGGATTTCTCCACCGAATTCCCCATAACTCCCATCTGGGCAACCTACATAAAGTTCCCACTTACATAGAATATCTCACAGGCCACTTGAATTGAATTGGCAGTGGAGTCTAGGGGTGAAGAGTCCAGACTTGGAGTCAGACTGAGCTGTACACATCCTAGCTCTACCACTTACTAACCATAAACTCTGGCAATTGTTTCATCGGTAATATACAGGTGCCAATAGCATACCAGTTCATAGGATGGCGGTAAAAATTAAACAAATGTATCGATGTGAAGCATTTAGAAGAGCCTGCGCAAATAATATCATTTCAATATTCCCTATGCTCCCTCAGAGTTGTCTATCACAGTAAATTCCTCCACCATTCATCTATCCATTCATCCTTCCTTCTATCGATCCAATTGCATAAGAAAAAGATGGGGAAGTCATCTTAGCCTCTGACCCTCACCCCTGCCACATTGGGTCCTTCCAATTCTAATCCTTTATTTATCACCACTTCCGGGACTTTACCAAGACACCATTCTCTCCTAGCAGAATTCCTGTCTCCAATCTCATTAGTATAGTCAGAATAATTTTTTAAGGTAAAAATCAGATCGTGTCATCCCCTGCCTCCCAGTGCATTTAAAATTAAACCCAAACTTTGTATAATGGCCCTGCATAATCAAACCCCTTCCTATTTCTCCAGCCTCACTTTGTATCACTCCTTCCTACACTCTCAGCTTGGGACACACTCGCCTCTTTCAATTTCCTGAATGCACATGGCTCTTTCCAATATTAGAATCCTCACAGATAACATCTGCTCTGCCTGTTATGTTCTTCCCCTTCTCCTTGTAGGCCGACTCCTCACTCTTAAGATAATAGGCTTCATATTACATCTTAAAAATGGTCTTCTCTGAAAAAAAAATGTGATTGTCCTTTGCAGCATATATTGCCATATAAGAGTAAATATTTATATCTGTGTGGACATACACAGTATCTAGAACTGTGTCCAATATGGTGGCCACTAGGCGCTTTTGGGTATTTGGTGCCTGCAATGTGGCTAGTCTGAATTGACATGTGGTAGAAGTATAAGTACACACTGAAACGTGAAGACTTCTGCTGGAGAGAAAACAATCGCATTATCAATTTTTGTACTAATTATATATTGACATAATATTTCAGATACGCTTAGTTAATTTAGATTAGTAAAATTAATTTCATCCTATGTTTTAACTGTGGTTACCAGAAAACTTACAGAACTTAAAATTGCATATTTGGGGAGCTATTAGAGATCACTGATCCAAAACATAGAAGTTTCCAGTAAGTACTTCATGGGATGAATTAAAGAATCTTCCTGGAGTATCAATAGTCCTTGAAGATAAGGAAAAATCCCTAAATAAGTAATGAGTAACAAATTTAAAACATGTTTTTATATTGAAAAAACATGAACATGTTATGAAAATAACGCCAATTTCACATGAAGCTTTAAAACAAAACTTGAGATAAAATAGAAATGTTGGGTGCAGTGAAATTGCCACTTCAAGCTATGCTGGGGCCGCCCTGGGTGAGCTCTGTCTGTAGATACTGATGTGCTCTGTGAATAAGAGCCGGGAAACACTGGATGGTGGTCTTCAGGTCTCTCTTTGTGCTGCAGTTCTGTTAGTGTTTCCAGGCAGGGCCTCTCCCCTTCTTGGGGCAAAAGGGACAAATGCCCGGGTCCCTCTTCTTTGCACCTCATTTCTGACTGAGCCACAACCTGCTACTTCCTTTCTTTTCCATCAATTTTCCAGGAAGGTGAATGCATGCCTGGGTCACCCTCATGTCCTCACGGAGCACAGCTCTTGTCTCTGTGCTCTGGAATACCTCTAGGGGAAGCTAATAGGAGCGGCCCACCCAGCAGCACAGCTTGAGGCTTGTCTTCTGATGCAGAACATCCTGAGCCATCCCGTGCCCTGACTCTCCTCATCTCTCTGGGTATTTCCTGATTACCCTGAAAGGTTCAGGTCTCCATCACTCCTCTGTCTCATGTCACCAAATGCTGATTCTCTTGACCTAAGCCCTTGTCCTGATTTTGTTCAGGTCTCTGTTTCAGCAGTTCCCTCAGAGACCATCTTAGGGCCTCATCCCAAAGACCATGCCTCATCCCAGAGACTATGATAGCACATGTATTTGATGCCTCCATGGCCACATTTCTGCCACCACTTAATGAACAGAACAGGAGAAAACCATCCCCTCCAAAAGATCTGCCTTTAGAAGGCAGCAACTCACAAGACCAAGCAAATGTTTCCCCAAAGGAGTGAGTGTCACTGGGCTCCTGATCACTGAAAGTTAACAAGCCCCAGTGATGAAGGGTCCCTTACTAAGAATAATGTTAAAATATTTGTATTTGTGGCCAGGCGCAGTGGCTCACACCTGTAATCCCAGTACTTTGGGAGGCTGAGGTGAGTGGATCACCTGAGGCCAGGAGCTCGAGACCAGCCTGGGCAACATGGTGAAACCCCCATCTCTACTAAAAATACAAAAATTAACTGTGTGCAGTGGCACACACCTGTAATCCCACCTACTCGGGAGGCTGAGGTGGGAGAATAGCTTGAACCCAGGAGTCAGAGGTTGCAGTGAGCCGAGATCATGCCACTGCACTCCAGCCTGGGCAACAGAGCGAGACTGTCTCAAAAAAAAAAAAAAATTGTATTTGCACAGCACTTAAAAACAAATGTCACGTTTCCCACAAGTTTTCTTATTTGGTACTGGAATCAGTTCTAGGAAGAAGGTATTTCTATTTCCATTTTACAGTTTTGCAAACTAAGACAGGTTGCATGACCTTCTTTGGGACCCTTCACATGCTCAGTTCATCTCTGTTTACTGCACGGATGAAGGAGGTGATGAGCTGATGAATGAGTAGGGACAGATCTGCTGCGTGACAGGGCCAGGGGACGTCACACTCATGCTCTTTCAGAATAGCGCAGCACTATCTGTCGAAATGGTCCTTTGACCCCTTTGGTAGGGGTGCCTGGAGGAAGGTCTTGGAGTGATGTCTGTTAAGAGTGAGTGACTGATAGTCTGGTGGCTTTTTGTGTGGGTGTTATTTTCGTTCTTTCTTTCTTTTTTTTTTTTTTTTTTGAGATGGAGTCTCGCTCTGTTGCCCAGGCTAGAGTGCAGTGGCCTGATCTCAGCTCATTGCAACCTCTGCCTCCCAGGTTCAAGTGATTCTCCTGCCTCAGCCTCCCGAGTAGCTGGGATGACAGGTGCCCGCCACCGCGCCTGGCTAATATTTGTGTGTGTGTGTGTGTGTGTGTGTGTGTGTGTGTGTGTATTTTTAGTAGAGACAGGGTTTCACCACCTTGGCCAGGCTGGTCTCAAACTCCTGACCTCCTGATCCACCAGCCTCATTCTCCCAGAGTGCTGGGATTACAGGCGTGAGTCACCGTGCCTGGCCTGTGTGTTATTTTCAATGTTTGTCCAGCCACTGCCATTCCTGGGGGTGCAGTATTTAAACCTGCTGTAAGTCTGCACAGAGGGTCTCTAAATCTGGCATCTTGGTGCAAAGGGAATCTGTAAGGACTGAAAAGAGATCATTGTTTAAAGCAATGTTGGAATATCTTGTCCTATAAAATCAGACAAAATATTTGTTAGCACTAAGTTTGTTACTTTGGGGAAATAAGAAAATGAAAGAGAAAAACCATCTTTGTCAAGGCAGCTTGGTTCTTAAGTGTTGCAAAAAAGTACAGAAGGACCTAAGATTCAGACAAAGTATGTGGAGGGAAAGGGAAGAGAAGAAAAATCAACTAGCATTAAGAAACCTTGCTAGACAGTGTTGTTCTTCTGTGTACGTGGTGATAATGGTGGTGGTTGTGATGGCAGTAGCAGACAAAGGGTGATTTTTGTCCTAAGAAAAAACGTTTGTTAACTTCATATCCTATGTCCAGTGGTGAGTGATTCCTAGGAAAGGTCCTTTGGCCCTACTTTAATGAATTATAATGAATGGTTGGAAATTAGTGGATCAATATTTGTATCATACTAGCAGCCTCTCAAGTATTTGAGAGCAGTCTTTTCTATATGCTACACTGAATAGCTCCTTGGCTGACATTATTAACTTTCACAGCAAATTGTCTTTTGTTTTTAATGCAAAGGTAAGCTTAGCTCAGCCTTGTTAAAATTAAATTTAATTAAGCAATAATAGTGCTCATTGTGCCTCAGGCACTAAGGAGGATACAGAGATTAATATTCCATCTTTGCCCCTTAAGGTGAAACTTTCTTTAGGGAAATTCTACATATTGACGTGTAATCAATAGGAAAATTTCAAGCTGAAGGATGATTATACTATGAAAGGATTTGTATGTGTGTGTGTTGTACTTCACAGGAGTATTCACTGTGAAGTTATTTCAAATGATGAAACACTGTTGATTATATCTTTCATAGAGACAATTTACAGTGATGTTTTCAAGAATCCAACCACTATATCACTCCACATTTAATGCCTGTGCATTAAGAAACTTTACTGTATATTCAAAAATGAAGACTCTTTTTTGTTTGGAAATAGAAAAATTGAAAATGAACACCAAATACTAGATAAAATTAGGACATTGACAATTGTTAGAAAAGGTTATCTAATTAATTTTCATTGATTGGATTATCAAAATCATCAGGAAAGTCTATGTTAAAAAACACAAAAGCAAAATTGTTAGGAAATTATCATATCTCTTAACTAGAATTCACTTGTATAACTTCGGTACAATGTGTAAATAATTAAGATACACTTCCACCAATTAAGAATAGAATGTACATTTTCATATTATATATAATCTACATATATATTTACACATATGTAAATACGGGCCAAAAATCCATCTAGCAATGCGTATGGATCAATTCCTATATATATAACATACAATATCATCCTGAGTGCTGCCAAAAGCAATTGAAAGTCGTGATTCTTATGTTTGTGGACCTTATGGTTAATGTTGGGAGAAGAAATGCATCACAGAGGTAGGAATGAGCTTGTCAAGCAGCAGAGCTGGGTGAACCAAGCCTGCTTGAGAGTCCTGGCTGCTGAGGGTGAGGGATCACCAGGAAACAACATTTCTACTTTATACCTCGCTAGACCCCAGGCCCCTCAGCTCACAAACCCAGGCATTACTTGTTTGTCCATTTGATTTTTTTAAATTAATCAATTAATTTATTTTTTGTTTTCAAGCCTCCAGCTTCTAGGTTTCCCATTTGCAAGACCATGCCACATAGGAGTCTTAAGTTCTGGTCTCAGGAACCACTTCAAGTTGGTCTTCAGCAGCCCTAGTGTATTAGTTCATCCTCACACTGCTGTAAGGACATACCCAAGACTGGGAAATTTATGAAGAAAAGTGGTTTAATTGACAGTTCTGCAGGGCTGGGGAGGCCTCAAAAACTTACAATCATGGCAGAAGAAGAAGCAAACACGTCTTTCTTCACAAGATGGCAGGAGAGAGAAGAATGAGAATGAAGGAGGGGAAAAGTCCCCCAGGAAACCACCAGATTGGCCAGGCGCAGTGGCTCACACCTGTAATCCCAGCACTTTGGGAGGCCAAGGTGGGCAAATCACCTGAGCTCAGGAGTTTGAGACTAGCCTGGGCAACATGGTGAAACCCTGTCTCTACTACAAATACAAATTAGCCAGGCATGGTGGTGGGTGCCTATAATCCCAGTTACTTGGGAGGCTAAGGCAGGAGAATCACTTGAACCCAGGAGGTGGAGGTTGCGCTGAGCCGAGATGGTGCCACTGTACTTTAGCCTGGGTGACAGGGAAAGACTCTTGTCTCAAAAAAATCATCAGATCTCATGAGAACTCACTATCAGGAGAACAGCATGGAGTTAACCACCCCCATGATTTGGTTACCTCCCACTGGGTCCCTCTTATGATAAGTGGGGATTATGGGAAATACAATTCAAGATGAGATTTGAATAGGGCACAGCAAAACCATATCACCTGGCAACTCCATTTTCCTGGCCACTCACTCACGCAGAGTCTACCATAACCAGCCTTCTCTCCTACCTAAAGCTCCTCTCTCCCACCAGTGCCTCCTCCCCAGCCCACCCCAGTGAGCCAGTCTCCTGCTCGAACTCCTACACATTTCTCATTTTTGTAAGTTGCAGTATAAACCTATCAGGATCCTGTTATATTCCTCTACTTTTGCTAGAAGGGTCATTTCTCCTCCCCAAAGCTGAGGCCTACACCAATGGTTTGGATTTGTTTCTGGCTGCCTAATGTGATGTTTATACTGTTTTTTTTTCTTTTATATTAAAACTTACCTTCTCAACTAGATTCTTACTACTGGCTTTTATGCATATTTAAATCTCCTCCTTTCAATCCTTCACCTCCTTCCAGCTTCCTTCCTTTCAGAGATAAACTTCTCATGACCTCTTTCCTACACACTCTGTTTGATCATCTTTTGTCACTTTTAAACCCATGTCACTGGGGCTTTTGGTGCCATCTTATTTGATCTCTCAAAATTATTTGGCTTCTTGACCCAAAGTTCTGCTGTAGGTTGAACTGTTCCCTCCTAAATAGTGCCTTAACCTCTGGTGCCTGCAAATGTGACCTTATTTGGGAATAAGGTCTTTGTAGGTGTTATCCAGTTAAGATGGAGGACATTGGATGGTACTAATCCACATGACTGGTGTCTTGATAAGAAGAGGAGAAGAACACGGAGGGAAGCCCATGCGGTGACAGAGGCAGAGACTGGAGTGATGTGTTCAAAGCACTGACGGTAACACTGGCAACTAAGAGCATAGCATGGGACAGATTCTCTCCTAGAGCCCAGGGAAAGAGCATGGCCTAGTGACACCTTGATTTTCGGTCTCTGTCCTCCAGAATCCTGAGAGAATAAAGTTCCCTTGTTTAAAGCCACTCAGCTCATGGTATTTTTTTAGAGCACCCCTAGGAAATTAAAACAATGAGTAAGAGAGAAAGTTTTCTAGTATTGGGCCATGATTACTTTAGTTCATTCATTAGCACAGCCTCCTGTTGCCTAACACAATGTCTCATTTCTCAAACACCTTCAGGGAATTCGACTAATCTGGTAAAACTATTGTAACTAATCTTTTACAGAGGTGCCTATCTCATACTTTCATTTTAAAGAAAACTTCAAACCTTTGATCCAAAACAATCATCATCTATGGCAATTTCAAGTCCTCAGAACACTAGAGAAGTGTGGAATGAGGACTTTTAATCTGTGTCCTTCGTGCCTGGGGGGACCAGATGTCCTGCGAGCTCACACAAGCCTGTCAGTTTAGGCCTGCTCAGAGGCCCAGTTGGTTGCTGCCTCTTTTCACTCTACCAACTGAGCTTATTTGGATAATAAATCATGACGTTGCCCTATCCAATGTCACTCATTTAGTGACTACGTGTTCTGTCTTTTTGTAGCCCTCATCTTATAGAAAAAACGCATTTTAATCAAAACAATTGAACTAATGGAAATAGAAAGTAGAAGGATGGTTGCCAGAGGCTGGGAAGGTTTTGGTTCGTGAGAAGAGGTGAGGATGGTTAATGGGTCCAAAATATATATAGAGAGAAAGAATGAATAAAGCCTACTGTTTCATAGCACAACGAGGTGACTGTAGTCAATGCTAATTTTATTGTATATTTAAAAATAACTAAGAGATTATAATTGGGTTGTTTGTAACACAAAGGATAAATGCTTGAGGGGATGAATATCCCATTCTCCATGATGTGATGATTATATATTGCATGCCTGTATCAAAACATCTCACACACCCAATAAATACATACACCTGCTATTTACCCACAAAAATTAAAAAGATAAAAGGACAGAAAAATGTATCTTAACAGTGACCCATAAAGGGTCTACGTGGTGAGCCTTCTCTCCAGTTACTCCATAAAGACACCAATAGACCCTCAGAGTCCACACAGGTCTTCCTTGTGTAAAGACATATATTTTTTAAAAAATTATAAGTTGAAAAAATAATGTTTAAAAAAGATAATAATCAATAGCAGAAGAATTTTCATAGCTAGTGATCAGGGTAATATATTTTATTCTCTACAAAATGTTCATAATTTTTTTTTAATTTAACAATCCATATTAAAACATTTTCCAAGTTACTGAATATCCTTTTAGACTCACCATTTGTATGGACTTCTGTTATTCCATCGTGTGTAACACTACTTCTTGAATGATGTGTCCACATGGCTGGTGAGGCCCTCTTCCTTCCATTCAGTCCCATTCAACGCAATCCCATTCAAACCCCACCTAGTGCTTCCTGCCCCTGGACACCGATCTGCACAGTTCTTCACAGGAGCAACTGGTACCTTCCCACTGCCAAATCTAATGGGGGATTTCCATTGGCTTTCTTTTGGATTGGTTCTTCATAAGGAACCACTGAGTTCTATAAGCTCTAACTCTTCAGGATCTCCTTTTTCCTTGATTGTTCCTTACTTTCCCTGGGCCTCTCTTCACAATCCCATATTTCAAAATTATGCAACTGTCTGTTCTCCACCTCCTTTGAAAAATTTCACAGCCACTACAAACTTAATTTGTCCAGAAATGAACTCAAAATCTTACTCTCAGAGGGAAGGTGAAAAGAAGTGTGTTCATTTTTCAAACGTTTCATAGCAGGAAGTCAATAGATGCAGAAAAATAACGAAGCATGCAATTAAAAATAAACATTAATAACTTCATATTCCTAATGATCCACATATTTTTTCAAAACATTGGAGAGTTCTTGTAGAAACATAGCTCTTGTAAAGAAATGTTTATTTTAAATATTTACATTTCATTTTTCTTTAATTCTTTTGTCATTTGTTAGTTTCAGGTAATTTTTAAAAATATGATTGATTTAAAAAGTTATGTCTAATATGCTTATGTTCTCTTTCTGTAGAAAAATACATACATACATAAATAGCTATATACATATATGACATTTATACCTTATCTATATCTGTTATGTTTGTATATACATATGTAGGTATTCAGAATGAAATACAAATTTTACTCAGAGAGAGTGTGAGTGCTTTTAAAAATTTTTTTGAACCTTTAATCTTCATGTACTTCTTTTATTTTAGTTCTTTATGTTGAATAATAACATATTTTTTTAACTTAAAAAATTTCTACTGGAAAAACCAGCCTATTGCTCTGATGTTTTCTATCTCAGTAGACATGATCACCACCCCGGCCATCCAGTCTAGAAAATTAACATTTCCCTGTGACCCTCTTCACTCATATTCCTCATTCCCTATGATCACCTGCCAGGTCCTCCCAAGTTTGCCTCTGAAATCCTTCTCAAATGACTCTTCACCTCCCACTCCCCTTCTCCTCCTTCAGACTCTTCCATCTTTCCCTTGAGCCTCTGCAGGAGTCCTGTCTCTCCTGGGCTGGCTTCCTTAGATGCTTGCTTCTTCCAGAAGGATCCAGCAACTTGCCATACAGCCATGCTACTCTCTAGCTGAAAACTCTTAGAAGGCTTTCTATCATCTAGAAGACAAAGCACAATTTCTGTTTCTTGACTCAAAACACACACCCAGAATCTTCATGGCTGCTCCCTCCTCTCATATTCATCTCTCATCATGTCCAGAACTGCTTACCATCCCTACCACCACCACCAATTCCATGTCTGTTTGCTTTTTTGTTTGTTTTATCCTGTCCCAACACGTGCCTTTGCTCACGTTGTTTTCTCTCTGCCTAGATTGCTGTTTCCCCCGATTTCTTTCTTTTTTCCTCTTGCTAAATCCTGCAATGTTTTTTAAACTTAGGCATGGAAGATTGCCTCAAATATTGAATGTCCAGGGTTTCCAAGACCCTCTTTGATATGCTGTAGCCATACGTTCCTGGACAGCAAGGAGAATTTATAATTTCTGTTTACATCTTCGAACCTCAGCAGAGAGGAGATGCCCAGCCAGCTCTGCTTGTGGAATGGATTCTCAATGGGCCATGTAAGGTACCTTAGAAGCACGGGTTTAATGGAAAGAACTGGGTTTCTACCCACCTATATTCCTTGGTTTCTTAAGACAATTTTATATCTTTAAATGTTTCTAAACATAGCTGCTTGGTTTCTTTAATTAAATTAATTCTGAAATCAGTCTTGCCCAAGAAAAGTAGAATTCAAGTCCACGGCACAAAGCAATCTTATAGTTCACCAACAGGTTGAAAAATCATATAGGTTAGTCAGCCATAGAAAGTCTCTTTGTTCTAAAAGATTCAATGAAAAAAAGTCAAAAACATAAATTTTAAAACTACATATTCTGCCTTTTTCTACTTAACAGTCATGTAACATAAAATTTATATGAATTTTCTGAGTTTTCCTTTCTTCCTTTTTTCTTTCCTTCCTCCCTCCCTTCCTCCCTCCCTCCTTCTCTTTCTTTCCTTCCTTCCTCCCTCCCTTCTTTCCTTCCTTGCTTCCTTCCTTCCTCCCTCCCTCCCTCCCTCTCTTCCTTCCTTTCCTTGTCTTCATTTCTCTCATAAAAGGAGACAATATCTCCTACAAAGCTTTGAGAATTCACAGAATAGAAACTGTAGAACACCATGTGGGAAGCAGGAGGCACTCAACCAACACTTATTCCATGTTGTTCCTGGGACCTGCAGCTGCCATCACTCCTGGTAGAATCATGAGTGGCTCCACCTCAGCATTGCGAACTTTTGATTAACACATACTTGGGTCTATCTTTTAAACAACTCTCTTCTTGAACAGAAGGAAGAAGTGTATTTGATTTATTGTTAATTTTCTGTTACCTGACACTTGATAATCACTTAATAAATGTTTGTTGAAAGAAAAGGTAGGTGATAATACAGGGTTTACTAAGTGCCAGAGGATGTTCCAAAGCCATTACATTTTAACTCCTTTAATCCTTTCAACAATTCTATGAGGTAGGCACTATTCCCCTTATCAGCTATGGTTAAGAAAACTGAGGCAAAGAAAGTTTAAGTAACACCCTCAGGGCCACTCAACAAAGTGGCTATTAGGGGACCTGCTGTAGAATCCAGGCTCTCAATGAAATTGAATAGTTTCTTAGTTAAAGCATTTGATTTTTAACAAAGCTGTTTAAAAATTTAACATAGAACTAAGGCTCTTTCTTATAACATTTTAATTTCTTCATTAAACCCTAGAAAATGAATTAGACTTGAACATCATGCCATATTATTATATAGGTTAGCTTCACTGCTTAATTGAATAAAAACAGTTCCAATCAAAGCATCTCACTTTCGTCTTTTCAGCTCCTGCATGTTGGTGTGTTGGTGCATGTCAGACTGCCATTCAACAAAAGGCAAGACTCTGCCTCCACTCTGGGTATTCTGGAAAATGTAAGTAATTGGATCAGACTTTCATATCACTGCCTCCTAGATGATTAGAATCTCAGTTTTCTGCAGAGTCTATCAGACGTTAGGCTCCCCATATCTCCTGTCAGTACTCACTGAGTCGCGAGGGTTTGGAGATGATTTATTACATGTGACACAGGTTTCTGTTTATGCACTCATAAAGGCCATGTCTGCAAGATCTATAGAGTCAGCTTGCACCAGTACACTGAGCTGAGATGAATAAATGAATAATTGTTTTGATAATATTAACCAAGCATGTGTGATGTTTCTTTGCCACATCTGTTTTTAACAACACAAACAAAAGGAGTCTTCAGTGGTTATATGTTGCTTTCAGGAACAATGTAATGTGCCCAGTTTGGTAAGCCTTTGTGGGTATTGATTAGAATAAGTCTTTTTCTGAATATCTCAGGATCAAGTGGAATGCCAGTGCGTTTAAAATATGGCTGGATAACAATAAGTTGGTGATTTTATTCAAAATGTCAACCATGTCTCTTGCCCCTTTAGATTTTAACAGTGCATCTCAGAGCAGGGTAAGAAAATCAGTGAATGTTTTAACAAACACCAGAGGTTATTATCATTGTCTTGGCTTAATCCCACTTTCTACTGAGCCAGCCTCTAACATATTGCTTAAAATTTTCAACAGCCTATGAGACAAGTGACTGATGAGCCTTTGACTGATCATGTCTAGTGATGAGTGACTCACTACCTTGCAAGGCAACTTTGCAGCTCTGGCAATAGGATAGTCCTTATGGAAGGAGGACATTCTGAAATATTAAACAGCTTCCCTCTATACAGAAAACTGCCCCATTCAGAAAGCTGCTAGGGCATGCCAGGCTTGTTCTAAATGAAAAAGTGTGACTCAGCAGAATTTGGGGAAGGGGGAATAACACTCAACGTTATCTTTCAAAAAAATAGGGTATGAGGTGAGAAAGAAAAAAGTGAGAGAATGCTTGCTGAGGAGAACATCGTTTTGTTTATACTTCTACTCCATTCTAATTCCAGTCTGAGGGTGAAGGTAAAAGGAAACCAAGATGGGCCTGAGTTTCATATTTTCCAGGACCGGCAATCAGCCTGCCCTAGGCACAGAGAGCAGTCCTGGGAAGCCCTCCATTGGAATGAGAGTGGACACAGAGCAAGTGGTATTCCCTGTGGACTGGTGACTACATAGTCAATGGAGTTGGGATGTTAAAACTGGTCAGTGTGGCTAGGTAACGGCACTGAAGGCCAGATAACCCCATCCAAACATGCTCAGCACCTTGGAAACAGGAAAAGTCTGCACCAAATGTGGACACACCTCCTAAAAGGTGAAGTCACTGAGTAGCCTGAGAATGCATTTCCAGCACTGAGGGTGGGCAGGGGATGCTGAAATAAAAATTAAATTCTGTTATCAAAACAAAGGAAGATGACATCTTTGCATATCTGAGAATATAGACTACCATTTATTCCAACTACTTGTCCAGAAAGCAAAATCTATTTATCTGTAGTTTTTGCCTTTTTCTATCCATTGGGCCAAAGTAAATTTTTATTTTGCATGCTTATATTTTTATTTTCAAAGTAAATTTTTCTTTTGTGTGTTTTCTCTTGGCTAACGAAAGATAGAGATTGCTAGGAACTGAATGTTTACACATTCCTCCCCACATTCATGTATTGAAATCCTAATCCCCAAGGTGATGGATTAGGGGGTGGAGCCATTGGAAGGTGATAAGGTCATAAAGGTAGAATTCCCACAAGTGGGATCAGTGACCCCATAAAAGGACATATGAGAACTTGCTTTTTCTCTCTCTGTTCTCCTCCATGTGTGGACACAGCAAGATGACCATCTGCAATTCAGGTAGCAACCCCCCACCAGACATGGGATCTGCCAGTGGTTTGATCCTGGACTCCTAGCCTCCAGAGATGTGGGAAATAAATGTTTGTTGTTTAAGCCACCAGTCTATGGTAATGTGTTATAGCAGCCCAAACTAACTAATATGGTTTGGCTTTGTGTCCCCACCTTAATCTTAACTTGAATTGTAATTCCATAATCCCCACATGTCATGGGGAGGGGCCCAGTGGGAGCTAATTGAATAATGGGAGTGGTTTTTCCCCACGCTGTTCTCGTAATAGTGAGTGAGTTCTCATGTGATCCAGTGGTTTTATGAGAGGCTTCCCCCTTCACTCAGCACTTCTTTTTCCTGCACCATGTGAAGAAGGATGTGTTTGCTTCCCATTTTGCCATGATTATAAGTTTCCTGAGGCCTCCCCAGCCATGTGGAACTGAGTCAATTAAACCTCTTTTCTTTATAAGTTACCCAGTCTCGGTTATTTCTTCATAGTAGCATGAAAATGAACTAATACTCTAATTAAAACAGATATAGCGTATTTTTATTTTCTAGAGTACAATCTCAATTCTATCACATTGCCTCTGGGATATCTGTAATCTACTATTCTAGGTACAGTATAATTTGTACACATTTTCCATAAGATGTATAACTGAATTATTATTATCTACATCCAAAATATGGTCCAAGGTGTTATTTTTCTCCCAGTAGTTTGGTGAACGTAGCTTGGAGCAGCAACTGTTCTAATATTAATAATAGTTTTGAAGATAATATAAAATAATAAAGTAGTCATAAAACATTATTTAAACACTATGTGAACAGCTCATTCCAGAGATCATTAATGTCTTAGTTTATTTTGTGTTTCTCTAACAATACCACAGACTGAATAATTTACAATTAACAGAAATTTATTTCATTAATGATTCAGGAGTCTGGGAAGTTCAAGATCATGGCACCAGTACTTGATGAGGGCCTTGTGTTGCATCATCCCATGGCAAAAAGAGGAAAGGCAAGAGAGGGTGTGTGTGCGTGTTTGCCTGTGTGTGTGTGTGTGTGTGTGTGTGAAAGACAAAGAGAGATAGAGACAGAGATAGACAGAGAAGCAGACAAAGAGAGGCTGAACGCATCCTTTTATCAGGAATCTATTCCCTTGATGACTAACCCACTCTCACAATAATGGCATTAACCCATTCCTGAGGGCAGAGCCCTCATGACATAATCATCTCTTAAAGGATCCCCCTGCCAATACTGTTGCATTGGGGATTAAGCTTCCAGTGCATGAACTTTGGAAGAGACATTCAAACCATAGCAATAGGGGATGCATACAGGTCTAGATAAGGTTCTGTCTTAGAGATTTTATTGCACAAATTGTATTAATTGATCTGGTTAGTCATGAAGCTTTTCTAAAAGGTGAATTTTTATTTTACTTTTTGGTTTTCCACATATTTGATAAGAATAGGTTTCTATAACAAAGACTTCCATAAAGAATAGAAAAAGTAGAAAAAGTTACTTGTCTCACGGATAGCAGTCCTGTCATTAACAGAACCAGGTGTTAAGGCAGTTTTGTTTCGTATGGTACTTCATGGACCTAGATTCTTTCCAAAGCATTGCTCATTCATCTTCTTCCCTACTATCACCACACTCAGGGGTCAGCACACCAGACCCCTCATCTGGTTTCTGTAAATAAAGTTGTATTGGAATACAACTATTCATTATATAATGTCTATGACTGCTTTTGTGTACCAATGGCAGAATTGAGTACTAACACAGAAACCATATTGACCACAAAGTCTAAAACATTTATTTTCTTTTGTATTTTATTTATTTATTTATTTATTTTTTGTTGTTGAGGAAGGGTCTCACTCTGTCATACAGTGGTATGATCACAGCTCACTGTAGCCTCCACCTCCCAGACTCTGGAGATCCTCCCACCTCAGACTCCTGAGTAGCTAGGACTATAGGTGCACGCCACCATGCCTAGCTATTTTTTTTTTTGTATTTTTTGTAGAGACTGGTGTATTAGTCCATTTTCAGGCTGCTGATAAAGACATACCCAAGACTGGAAAGAAAATGAGGTTTAATTGGACTTACAGTTCCACATGGGTGGGGAGGCCTCAGAATCATGGCAGGAGGCAAAAGGCACTTTTTACATGGTAGTGGGAAGAGAAAAATGAGGAAGAAGCAAAAGCAGAAACCCTGATAAACCCATCAGATCTCAAGAGACTTATTCACTATCACAAGAATAGCATGGGAAAGACCGGCCTCCATGATTCAATTACCTCCCCCAGGTCCCTCCCACAACAGGTGGGAATTCTGGGAGATACAATCCAAGTTGAGATTTGGGTGGGGACACAGCCAAATCATATAAACTGGGTTCCTCCATGTTGCCCAGACTGCTTGAATTCCTGGGCTCAAGTGATCTGCCCACTTCAGTCTTCCAAAGTGCTAGGATTACAAACTTGAACCACCCTACCTATCCTAAAACATTTATTATCTCTGACTTCTTACAGAAAAGATTTGCTGACTTCTGCCCTAGGATACTGTCATGGTCTGCATGTTTGAAACTGGGTCACCACTACATCTGGCAAAAGGAACATGGAAAAGGCAACTCTCATTGGTGCCAGACCTAGAAACAACACATGTCACTTCTGTTCCTTTTAACCAGAAGGAAACTTTAATCACTGGCAATGCAACACCAAGGGAACCTGTGTAATCCAATTGAGTCAACAGTTCCACTCAGGCTATAAGCCTGTATTATGAAAGAAGAGGAAGGTGCTTTGCTGGATGGTCAGCAGTCTTTCCCACATTCAATAGAAAAGAAGCTAGTGTGTTTCTACTTTAGTGCACAAACACTGTCTTTTTGGACAGCTAAATTATATCAATCCAGTTGTCCCTTTTGATTTAATGTCTGTATTTATTTTAAAGAAAAATGTATCCATATATTTCTGCATCATTTATACCTCCCATCAAAATGTGGTTTTCACCAGCTGTTGGGTATTCAAAATTTCTTGTAGAAAATAAGTAGAAAATTTGGTTGTGTAATATGAAACTGGGAAGTATATGTGGCATCTTAGCTCAGCAGGTCAGCATGTACCTGGCTAATCCCCCAAAGAAAGGGTTCATGCAAATACTGAATAGACCAATTGCAAAGGAGACCTTCTTCTGCCCTCATCTGAGAAATCAGATTAGATAAGTCCATTGTCAGGTAATAACAATAGAAAAAGAGACACAGTGGATACACAGTGTCCCTAATATTGTATAAAAGATCTCAGTTTATAGAACGCTTCCGAATTCATGATCTCATTTGGATAGCATTAGACACTGTAAGGGAACTAACTCTATTGTTCAGAGCAATGTCCCCTATCCTATTGGTATTTCCTGTTCCATTGACAAACTCTGTCCTATTAGTATTTCCTGTTCTGCTGGTTATTTCCTGTTCTCTTGGCATCTCCTGTCCTGTTAGCATTTCCTGTTTTATAACAGTGGCGTCACCTGTCCTGTTAGTATTGTCTGTCCTATTAGCCATCCCTGCTGTATTACTATTTTCTGTTCTGTTAACATCCCCTGTCCCATTAGTATTTCCTGTCCTATTAGTATTTTCTGTCCTGTTGACATCACCTCTCCTTTTAGTACTTTCAGTCCTATTAGCATCCCCTGTTCTATTAGTATTTTCTATTCTTTTAACATCCCCTGTCCTCTTAGTATTTTCTGTCCTATTGGCATCATCTGTCCTATTAGTATTAGAATGTCCTGTTGACATTCTCTGTCCTGTTAGTATTTCTTCTTCTATTGGCATCCTCTGTGTATTTTTCTGTTGTTGCATTGCTATAAATAAATACCCAAGACTGGGTAATTTATAAAGAAAAGAGGTTTAATTTGCTCATGGTGTGCAGGCTGTACAGGAAACGTAGCAGCATTTGCTTCCAAGGAGGCTTCAGGAAGCTTACAATCATGGTGGAAGGTGAACAGGGAAAAGGCACATCACATAGCGAAAGCAGGAGCAAGAGAGCCAGGGGGAGGTGCCATGCACTTTTAAATGGCCAGGTCTCAGGAGAACTCACTCAGTATCATGAGGACAGTACCTAGAGGGATGGTGTAAACCACTCATGAGAAATCTGCCCCCAGGACCCAATCACCTCCCACCACGCCCCACCTCCAACGTCGGGGGTTATATTTCAATATGAGACCCTGTCCTATTGATATCTTCTGTTCTGTGGGTATCCTCTGTCCTATTCGTATTTTCTGTTCCATTGGCATCCCCTGTTCTATTAATATTTCCTGTTTTCTATTAGCATCCCCCAGCTCCTTATTTCCTACTATGGAAGTTCAAGAATCCACAGCTCAGCCAGTCACTAGCTCTTAGCAATTTCAATACTGAGAAGGGGACAAACAGAAAGCAATCTTTGGACTTCAAGCCTCTTGATTTAGCAGTGCAGAGGTCAGCATATCTTTCTCCACTTTCTGTTCCTAGTCTTTGAAAACTCCCTGGATTCTTGTCTTTCTTCCAAGCCTGGTCCTCCAGCCACACACTGAAACTGTGATCCCACTAATGCATTTCCAACAAATTCTCTTTTCATTGAGCCATTATCATACATTAGTGTTGTTTGTAACTAAGAACCTGAATTGAAACAAGCTGATTTTATCATCCCCATTATGGATAAAGAAACTGAGATTCAGAAATATTCTTGCTCACTGTCACACTAGTACTAGTAAGCTAGTCTTCTAGTAAGCTATAGAACTGACCAAAATCCATGTTTTTCCTGCTTACTGTCTTCTAGTAAGCTGTAAAACTGACCAGAATCTTTGGTTTTCCTTCTGTATCCAGTGAAGTTTTACCCTTTCATGAGTAATTATGTAAACTCTCCTGTCTCCTGCAAAGCTAAAGGAAAATTTCTAGCATAGCATGAGACCCACTTTATTTGAGAAGGCCCAGTTTTAGTGCCTTCTCTTTTCTGAGGTCTCTGCCAAAATAGGCCACAGCTAGTGGCTCCCTGATGTATGTTTCCATAACAATGTCTTCCGTATATATTTTTTTCATATATAACATTATATATATATAAATATATAAAAAACATACTTTGCCCTATATATTTATCATAAGAATCACATACATCTTAATGGGATATGCAATTTTTAATATAGCTCATTGAAATATAAACTTCTCTGGAGGAGACACACTCATTTCTTACTATCCTGTCTTCTATATCATGGGCACTCAGTTGTGTTTGTTGTGTAAATAAGTGAGTAAATGAGCAAAAGCATGTGGAAGAATAAACTGTCAGAAATCTCAAGAAGATTTTCTGAAGCATTAGGGTTTTAGAAAAGCAGAATCAAGCATAACCTTACTCACAACCTAGCATCAGCCTCTCATCAAGAGCCAGAAATTCCGCTGCAGCATCCGTAACTGGAAGAAGCTAATGCCATGTCCGTGGGAGTCTAAGGCTTTGTCAGCAGCTGTTCTGCTCAGAGGTTATAGAAGAAGAAATGTGAAGCCTGTGAAGGAGTTGTCTCAACCCTGTCTTACAGCTAAAGATGTTATGAGGCCTAACTACCCAGAATTTTTTCTTCTGTGAGTCTCTTAGGGGGTTCTGATCTGTGGGACACTTTCTGAGACTGAACTCATCTCTAGAAGGCCTTATTAATACGAAAGTCTCTTCCTTGGCAGGATCATCAATGCATCCATGCAGGCATGGCAGCCTTGGGTCATCAAATAAAGGCTGAGGAGCTGCAGGAGACAGCAAGATGCACTGCTATGTAAATGAGGCTGATCCACAACAGCAACAACAGGGATAGAGAGCGATGGGCAGGAGGGATGGGGATGAAGACAAGCATAAGGAAGAGCAGAGCTGTGAGGGAGGGACACAGACAGGGTGGGGCACATAGAAAATAGCACAAGAGATGCTGCAGATGATGAGATGCTGGAGGGTTTTGCCTAGGAGAGATATGACAGGTTTCCCTGGCTTTTCTGAAATAGTCCATAGAGGTCTGTGTCCTAGAAATTAACTCAAAAATGAACTCTTCTCAGGTGCCAAGCTGGATCCATGGGGGGAGAATTTTTTTTTCAGGGTAGTCAATTCAGAGTCCACATGGGAGACAAAAAAATCTTTACAAGTTGTGTGAGATAATAAAACACATAGAATATTAACTTACTTCAGCAGCACAGCTGTTCAGGAAAGGCTGTAAGTATCATCAGCTAGTCATGAAGTCATGAGTGTCCATTCTTACCTCCTGTATTCTGCTGAGTTTCTTTATATATTCTTTATATATATATATTGTTATACATGGTGGTTTGGCTAGCAGGAGATTGCACTCACACTCTGGATTAGGCAGGCTTTCAGTAGACAATCTAAGAATCTATCAGCCATCTACGAAAGCACTCTGTGTAGAAACAGTTTTGACGTCCCAGCTTACAGCTGAGTTTTGAACATTTAAACATTTTGAGAAGTGTGTCTGTTCCTATTTGTGTGTTTGTGTAATTACATGAGTTCCTTTCATCAAACTTTATCTGTGAAACCAGCAAGACCATCAGGTTGGAGCCCAAGTAGTAACCAGGTTACTGAAGCTAAAAGATGCTCATATAATTCCTCTGCTTGTGTTTCATGAAGGCAGAGGAAGAAAACAATCCCTCACTCCTCCTTAGGGCCCTCTGTGCTGTGGACAGCTGGAGGCATGATTGATCAGCAAGTTTTCAACACAGCAGGAGATACATGGAAGAACTATGAGATATCTGAGAAGCTCTAAAGACCAGAAGCAATTTGGCTATTCATAACCCTTTGGAGAAACAAAATGTGTGTCACTTGCCCCAGTGAAAAAGAACAAACCATGAGGATTTTAGGACTTTTCGGGGTGAGCTAGAGATGTTATGGCTTCAAAGACCAGGAAGTGCATTCAGATCTTCACACTCTCTAGGGTAGAATCAATCGTGTGCATTGCTGCTGAGATTGCCAAGTGGCGCTAAGCACAGCATTGCAGGTGAACCTGATAAATCCTGTTAAGTTCTCAATGCAGCTACTGCCCACTTGTTAAGTGGGGTGATTTTTCATGGGCTGGAGATATATATCAGGATGCAAGGTGCTCAATTTGGGCCAGCTGTGTTCATAACCAGACAGCACTGTGATGAATGCTCCCAGAAGGAAACCAAAGAAGCTACTGTGATGGAGGACAGAGAACACGAAGCACTGTGCAGAAAATATAGCAAAAGGGAGGCTTAACCCAAGGGCCCTCACTTAGTAATTGGTGAGTTTCGCCAAGGTTACGCTCTGTGATTCTTCTGGTGAATGCGCCACTGAAGTACACGATCCCTTAAGAAAGTGCACGAGGTTCCCGCACATGCCCACCTGCTGCCGCCCTCAACGCCTTCTGGCAATGTCCCCTGGCCTTCCAGCAGCATGGCGACGTCTTCACAGTACTGCCAGCTGCTCAGTGACTACGGGTCACCGTCCCTAGGCTACACCCAGGGAACTGGGAACAGCCAGGTGCCCCAGAGCAAATACGCGGAGCTGCTGGCATCATCGAAGAGCTGGGGAAGGAGATCAGAACCACGTACGCGGGGAGCGAGAGCGCCATGGAGAGGATGCAGCGCGGCGTGATTCACGCTGGAGGACTGGTGCGGGAGTGCTTGGCAGAAACGCAACGGAATGCCAGATCCTAGCTGCCTTGTTGGTTTTGAAGGATTTCCATCTTTTTACAAGATGAGAAGTCACAGTTCATCTCCCCCATTCAGATGAAACCCTTGTTTTCAAAATGGTTACAGTTTGGTTTTTCCTCCCGTGGTTCCCGTGGCTCTGAAGCTACCGTCTCAAAGATTGAGAAAAGATTTTGCAGTTAATTAGGATTTGCATTTCAAATAGGAACTGCTCAGGTTTCTGTTTGTTTGTTTGTTGTTTTTAAGCACTGACTTAAAAGATGCACCTAAAGTTATCTTACAGCAAACTGTAGTTTGCCTCCAAGACACCATTGTCTCTTTAATCTTCTCTTTTGAATACATTTGTTACACACGGTGTTCTTTGTTCCTTTTCATAAGCTTATACCACTCTAGGAATTTTGTTTTTAAGGCTTATTGACAGTATGCTTTACTTAGTAGCCGGTTCCCATTTCCCATTTGCCATCTACAGTGTAGATTCTGCTTAAAGTAACTTCTTTTTTGCTTATGCGTTTGCATGACTATTAGTGCTTCAAAGTCAATTTTTTTAAATGCACAAGTTATAAATATAGAAGAAAGAGCAACCCACTAAACCTAACAAGGACCCCCGAACATTTTCATACTAAGACTGTAAGTACATCTTAGCTCCGCGTTTAAGTTGGTCAAAACATCTGGAAGAAAATGACTAAAACTGTTTGCATCTTTGTATCTATTTATTACTTGATGTAATAAAGCTTATTTTCCTTAATAAAAGGAAGTGCATGAGGTCTGTCTTGCTTTTGTGGCTCTGAGAGGGGATCTTAAGGAAACTTACTGTTCTCTATTTCTCTTTGTTTCTCCAGATTCTTGCACAGGAGTGGAAAAACTATGACCCATCGCCAGTTTTTGTATGGACTGCGAGCTAAAGGTTCTTACATTTTTAAATAGCAAAATCAAAAGATTGATATTTATTGTGTATGAAATTATATAAAATTCAAACTTTAGTGTCCTTGAGTAAAGTTTTATTGTTCAACTTGGCACTATTGACACTTTGGGTTGCATGATTCTTTCCTGTGGGGAGGGAAGGTTCTGTGCATTGATGTTTAGCCGCATCCTTGGCCTCTACCCAGTAGGGGCCAGCAGCACCCCTTCTCCATTCCTGACAATCAAAGTCTTCTGCATATCTTGCCAAAAGTGTCCGGGAAGGCAAAATCACTCCCTGGTGAGAACCGCCTTTTTGTTAAAACACAACCATGTTTGTTCATTTCACTGTTGTCTATCTGCTTTTCTGCAAAAGCAGCAGAGTTTACAAATTGTAACAGAGACTGTCTGCCTCTTCAAGACTGAAATATTTACTCTCTGACTCTTTACAGATAACGTTTCCCGACTCCTGGTCTAGCACATAGAAGGAACTCAGTGTTTGAAAAAGGAAGAAGGGAGGGGAGGTAGAGAATCATAGAGTAGGTTGCTCTCTGGGGAAAAATGAGTTGTTGTTTTTCTGACACAAAGACCAATGCACAGACGTCAGGCGGCAGGCCAGCCTTTTCCTGAGAACACCATGAGCACAAGTTTATTTCTAAAGCTCTAAAGCGATGCGTCTGAGTCCCTAAGATGAGCTTCTTCTACTTAAACGCCAAAAAGCGACCATTCATCATAGAAATTATAGGTCAACTAAAAACAATAAAATGGGAGAACACATAAGGACTGACTCTTGTAAGCAACTCCGGATCTTTTTGAATAGATTAGCAACATGTTGGTTCATCAAATTCCAAGTTAACAGATGAAAAACGTTGTGAAATTCATGGAAGAGAAGGGCGTTGATATTCATTGGCCATTCATCATGTACCAGGCATTCAGGGAGAATCCATACGTATATGAAACCAGAGAGCTCATTGAGAACGGGATTACTTCCTCATTCTGGCACGAGGAAGTGTGGATCATAAACATGAAGGAACTGTCCAAGGCCTTATGGAGGCAGGAGCAGAGCTGAGGACTCTGATTTAGATCCAGCCAAGATCTTTACTTCTGCGCCGCCATGCTGCATCTACTGAATTATAGGCTGTAAAACTGGATTAGCCACATCCGCAAAGGTGGGAAATCTGTCTCTGGGGTGAGTTGATATATCTAGAAATTCTGAGCCTCAAGGGAACAGAGTCAGAGTCAGGTTAAGTCCTTTTGCCACAGTGCAAAGCTCCTGCAGAGCAGCCAGGGCCCAGCTCTCCCAGGTTCCTGGGAGCATGAACTGAGCCTCCCGTTGTTACCCGGTCTGCCTAAGAGTTCAGTGAAGTGTTGGAGTTTCCATACGGCATGCTGAGCTGCTCTAGAAAGGCGCTCTCAGACAATCTGAGGAAGGAAATGGACTGAAAAGTCATGTCTGTAGAAGCAGCAGTAAAAAGAGAGATTTATCACTTGTTCTGATAAATTGACAGTGAAATTAAAAAGCTTAATTATTTCAGCATGAATTTTGAGAGGCTTCTTTTCCCACTGAACATATGAAAAAGTTTCGAAGCATTTTGCAGCAATAAAACATCTGTGACCCAATTTACATAAAACAGAATAAAACTGAGAGTTGTTCTGGTAGCAAAGAGCACCAAGGCAGTGTGAACCCTTGTTTCATCTTGCATCAATAAACGGACCCTTGTGCATACAGTAGGCAGTAAAAAATGTCCTGATAAATCTCGAGTGTGTGGGGAGATGGGGAGGGAGGTTCTGTAGGACCCAAAACACTGAGAAGAATGTTTAAAGGTATGTGGCAGATCAAAGTCCGATGGAAGATGTGTACTGAGAGTTCACTAATGGAAAGATAATGGCCTCCAAGAGGCTGGTGGGAAGATAAAACAGAATGAATAAATTTTAAGGACAAAAACACACTTGAAAAAAATATGGCACAAATACATTCTCTGAAAGTGTTGAATTATACTAATTCCAAGAAGTTTCTTTCATTCCATTTTGTATGTTGCTAATGGAGAAAGGTGAGAAGTAGAGTCTAAAGCATTTTGTGTTTTTTTTAGAAAGGTCTTGGCTATGCCTGGAGCTTTAATCACAATGGACTGGGCAGTGCTTTAAAAAAAAGTATCTTTTGAGGAAAACTGAGATCTGATCCGATATACTCAATTCATATTCACGATTCTTGAGGGATTTGAAGTAGATTATTTTAAACTGATATAAAACTTGACAAAAATCTGTTCTAAAGGATGTATAGAATATTGACATATGGTAATTTACTAATTAGAGAAAAATAGGCAAAACTTATTTCTGTAAGATGTGAAACTTAAATTGTGTAAAGAATTAGCTAGATTAAATCAAGGGTGAAAATTCTTGGACTTTGTGTCTTTCTCGTTCTTTCAGTTTGAAAGTCCTATTCTCTGATAGATTTTTTGGCAAATCCATGGTCTTAATAAACAGAAGATGACTTTAAAAACATAATTGGTTATAGATACATTTTAAATTACATTTTTTTTACCTCAAAAATTAACTCACCAAACACTAAAGCAGTGGTTCTCAAAGAGAGGCAGCATTTCTTGGCTGGAAGAATTGTGAGGAATAAGGTCTTACGGACTTTTCAAAATACAGCACAACAACCTGCCACCACTTACCCCTAAGCCAGGAAAAAGATTCAAATATACATCTTCAAAGTGACGTTAAATGCCAGCAACCCATGTCCAATTCTTATTAGAAACCAGGGCCTTGTGGAAGTCTGTGTGGCGACTCCTCAGGGATCTAGAACTAGAAATACCATTTGACCCAGCCATCCCATTACTGGGTATATACCCAAAGGACTATAAATCATGCTGCTATAAAGACACATGCACACGTATGTTTATTGCGGCACTATTCACAATAGCAAAGACTTGGAACCAACCCAAATGTCCAACAATGATAGACTGGATTAAGAAAATGTGGCACATATACACCATGGAATACTATGCAGCCATAAAAAATGATGAGTTCATGTCCTTTGTAGGGACATGGATGAAATTGGAAATCATCATTCTCAGTAAACTATCACAAGGACAAAAAACCAAACACCACATGTTCTCACTCATAGATGGGAATTGAACAATGAGAACGAATGGACACAGGAAGGGGAACATCACACTCTGGGGACTGTAGTGGGGTGGGGGGAGGGGGGAAGGATAGCATTAGGAGATATACCTAATGCTAAATGACAAGTTAATAGGTGCAGCACACCAGCATGGCACATGTATACATATGTAACTAACCTGCACATTGTGCACATGTACCCTAAAACTTAAAGTATAATAATAATTAAAAAAAAGAAAATTAAAAAAAAAAAAGAAACCAGGGCCTTGATGACTCGCTGTTATTGGTGAGACTAAGTTATTTTCCTCAAGCAGGTTTGGAGAATGACTGTTAGCTCATTTGACACTATCTGTGTCAAGGACTGGATCCCACTTTCAGCTCAAGTGAATGGTAAAGAACAGAGCTTCGCCTTTGGCTGGAATTTGCCCCAGAGGTGCCACAGGAATGATCTTAAACCCACTGCCATTTAAAACCTTCACAAAGCTGGGCAGGAAGAAGTGATATTAATGGGAGGGCTTGAAGAATAAGTGGTCAGTCTCATTTTGCCTCTGGAGAAAGTTTGCTGCCAGCATGGAGATCTAGGTAGTTGACGTGGTGAGTGGAATGGAAGTGTTCTGGAATAGGATGCAGAGTAGTGAACACTGGGCAAACGGGTGGTGCACAGCAGCTGACGGTCTCAGGGGAACTCTCCAGCCAGGGGTTGCCTTGTGAAAATGAAAGTCTAGTGTTGCCAGGGTCTCACTTCACAAGGATGACTGACAACCTGGATTTTTGTGTGAACTCACCTGTTTTTTATATAATGACAACTACATTTTTTTTAAGAAACCAGACATGGTGGGAACCAATACCATAGAGTAAACAAGCCTTATGTGTGTGTCAAATTGCTGGTTTGTGATCTCTGCCCCAAGTACTCTGAAATCTGTCACAGTTTAAAGCCAGACATGAAGAGTCACTTGCCTGAGTGACATCACATTTGCCTCCATGTCATTGTCCTATAGTTTGCTTTTCTGATTCACTGTTTTTGTTTTTGTTTTTGATACAATGAATCATTGAAGGATATGATTAAAAGTTACCCTGTGAGACTCATCTCAGCATTTATTGTGAGGGTATTATGAATGATGCCCATTATGTGATACAATAAGCTCTCAGCAGAAAAATGTCTTCTTCAGTTTAATTATCAGATGTAACTGTGCTTTTAAGGGGAAAATACTTTGTTTTTATGCTTTACTGGTTCTGTGACTTATACAGACCTTCCTTGTATCTTGTCATTGAATGCTGGAAAACAAAGCTGAATTTGTGTGTTTACACTTCGGAATTGTTTCTGCTGTTACTCACTTTTCTTTCAATATACCTCACGTGCTAACTCCTTTTTCTTTGGTTTATCTACCTCCTTCTAAGGTATAAGTTGTTTGTTATGTAGGACCAAGAGTAGAGGAGTTATTATGTGTCCTGGTTCTACACAGAGGACCTATGATTGAATAAACTCAGAGGACTTGTGACTGGAAGACTCAAGCTAAAAACTGAGGGAGAGGGAGGTAGAAGGGATGGCGTGGGGGATCAAGAGCACTGAGAAAGAGAAAGAAACACCCCTCCCCCCACCACACACACAGATCCTAATAGGAATTCAAGATCAAGATGGTTCTACAAATCAAAATTCTGAAATTCACATGTAAAACTAATACTGAGAAAAACACCCCCAAATTCAATATTTAATGTGAATTTACTTCAGATGAACTAAAATTAAGGAAGAAACTAGAATATAAATGGCATGATTGTATTTACAATGTTTATGAGCTAAGGTAAAGAATAATATTTATAAAAATAAGAAAATATATTAATAAAGAAGATAAGACATTTTAAAATGAATTATTTAAAACATAGGAAAAGTCCTCAACAAATAGAATAAACTTCAGATTGGATGCATTTGAAGATATGATACGTAAATCTGAAGGCTGAGGAATTGATCCAACATGAGGCATGGAAAATACAAAGATACAAAAATATAAACTTCATTTAAGACAGAGACATATTTAGGAGATTTGTACAGGAAAGAGTTCAGGAAAAACTGGTAAAAAATAATTTTAAAGGTAAGTTAAAATATTTCATGAATACTCCGATTAAAGACACAACTAGTCCTTAGCAGGATAAACATAAATAAGTACATATCTGGACACACTATATTAAAATTCTATAAAATTAAGAATAAAGACACAATCTTCAAAGTGTCAGAGAGAAAAAACACACTTCTTCAAAAAAAAAGGAAAAGAAAATTGTACTGACACCAGACTTCGTGACAAGATCAATACATTCTAGAACATAATGATATAATATATTTTGACGGCTGAGCTTACTACATAATGAAAGTAAACCTGGAATTCTATATTCAGATAAATCATCATTCAAAGATATGTGAAAAGACAACCTTTCTCAGAGGTACAAAATTTGCCCCCCAATACTGATCCTCTCTGAAAGAAACATTCAAGTACATACCAAAGCAAAAAAACAAACACAAAAAAATGAGAAGGGGGAAAAGTATGACCCTTAAAATGAACACAGAAACTGGTAAACATGTTGACAAATTTGGTTATATACTGATTGTAATTAATAGTAAGTTATAAAAAGATCGAACAAAATCTTTTAATAATTAAGGGAGATGACAATGTTGATGATGAAGATAATTGGTGACTATCAGCAGAAGTCCTTATATGATTGGCATGAGGATATAAATAACAAGTAACTTGATCTTGTTAGAAAAAAGTATAATAGGCATTTAATTAAATGTTCAGATATAATTACTGCAATAATAGAAATATTATATAAAGCTTCTAAGAAGTGGGGATGAGGTATGCATGAAGGGATTTTGTGTATGTATACATAATATATATTCACATATATATATAAAATATATATTCACCCAAAGGAGTACAGAAAGAATATAAAGTAAAAAACAATAAAAATTGCATGCACACCAAAGAATTACAAAAGAATATGGTGGAAGAAAACCTAGCTATACCAATTAGAGAACTTTTTTAAATCAACTATGTAGAGCTCACCAGAGATGGGTAAAATAAAACATATGGAAAGATTGAAAATAAAGCATAAAAATGTTTCTCCAGAAAACCAATAAGCAAAAAAAAAAAATTGTGGAAGTGATTATATTGATATTGAAGAAAATAGAATTTGAGGCAGAAAGTATTGATAGATATTAGGAAAGATACAATTAGATCATAAAAGATTAATCAATATGATTTTTAAAATCATGAATTTTGGTAACCTAATAACATAATGTTACAAACAATAAAATACAATTTGCATTTTGTATTCTGACCAAAGTGAACATGATTATTCACATGATTTGCTTTTCTGAGGTAAATATTGGTGGTCTCCAAAAATTAGAGGAAGGTGAGTACTGCAAGCTTCCTTCCTGGCAAACTTTCCACCAGGTGGGACATTGCAATGAAAAATAGTCTTAACCAAATTCTTCCACCTGTTCCATCATTATTAATAAGAAGGTACGAGCTGAGGGCGGTGGCTCATGCCTGTAATCCCAGCACCTTGGGAGGCCAAGGCATGTGGATCACCTGAGGTCAAGAGTTCGAGATCAGCCTGGCCAACATGGTGAAACCCCATCTCTACTAAAAATACAAAAATTAGTGGGGTGTGGTGGCAAGTGCCTGTAATCCCAGCTACTTGGGAGGCTGAGGCAGGAGAATCGCTTGAAGCCAGGAGGCAGAGGTTGCAGGGAGCCGAGATCATGCCATTGCACTACTCCAGACTGGGCGACAAGAGTGAAATTCTGTCAAAAAAAAAAAAAATTACCAAATCATAAAATCCACCCTGTAAACTTTCTGTTCTTTAAATGCACTGACAGTATCTTGCAGATGAAGTTTACAGGAAACGGAAGCAGCATACTTAATGGCAGAATTCAGTCAACCTAGTGGAGCCAGGTGATCAAACTCATCTATAAGTGGGAAGATGCAGGGACACTCCGATAAGGTGTAATTCTTAAGAATATGGACTTGCCAGATTCATATACCAAAAAAGTACCCTCATGCAAGTGTGGAAGGGCCTGTATAATTCCAGGCCAATCTACACACCTTGAACCCAATTCAATCCACTTAGAGTAACAGCTTTCATGCTGGCTTTTTTTTTTTTTTTAAGGACATAATTTATTTTTAGAGCAGTTTTAGGTTCACGGAAAAAGTTAGCATTAAATGCAGAGTTCCCACATACTCCATGCTCCCACTCCTCCACACCCATACGTCCTCCCCAACTATTGATATCTCTCACCACCGTGGTATATTTGTTACAATCAATGAACCTGCCTTGACATATCATTATCACCCAAAATCCACAGCTATGCACTCTCTGGGCTCTGACAAATGTGTAATGACACATCTCCACTATTCTAGTATCGTACAGAAGAGTGTCATTGCCCCAAAATTATTCTGTGTTCTGCCTTTTCATCCCTCCCTCTCCTGTAACCCCTGACTAATGTTTTCATTGTCTTCATAGTCCTTTCTTTTCCAGAATGTCATGTAGTTGGAAAAGATAGTAGGTACCATTTTCAGACTCACTTCTTGCATTTACCATATGTATTTAAGGTTCCACCAGGTCTTTCTACGGCTTGATAGCCCATGTCATTTAAGTGCCAAATAATATTTCATTTTCTGGGTATACCACAATTTATTTATAAATTCTCCTACTGAAGGACATCTTGGTTGCTTTCAAGTTTTAACAATTATGAATAGAGCTGATATAAATATCCACATGCAGGTTTGTGACGGGAACTAAGTTTTTACATCAATAGAGTAAATTCAAAGGAGCAAAATTGGCTGATTATACAGTAAGAATATGTTTAGTTTTATAAGAAACTGCCAAACTGCCTTTTAAAGTGGCCGTGCCATTTTTGCTTTCTCATGATGTTGACTTTTGATTAGAACAGTTCAAATACAAAGTAAATATGCTTGGGTTATATAATCACAATTAAGACATTTTTATATAAACATGCTACTAATACATGGATTAAAACATAACTCTAAATACATATTTCTATGTCATATAAATTTTTTATGCTGCAATCCTCTAAAGAAAATTATATGACTAAATTTTAAGGATAAATGGGATAAATATAAATCACAGAAAAATATTTTAATAATCTTTTCTCAGATATGTCAGCTTGATAGCTCAAGCTGGGAAAATAAATAACAAGAACAAAAGCATTTGAACAGTATAATTAATAAATGTGATCTAACATTAATAACAGTATATTATGCATATAAGTGGATATTTATTAATTAACATTTAACGTTTATTTATTAATAATGTAATTAATAAACATTTAATAAACATTAATTAATAACATTATATTATGCATATAAGTGGAGGTACATACCCTCAAACTACAGAATATGTATTTTACTCAAGGCTATATAAAATATTTGTAAGTGCACATATTAGAAAGAAAATCTCAACATAGTTTAAAAATATATATATAATAAAAGCCCTCTGACCACATGCTTTTAAATTAGAAGAAAAAAACATATATAATATATGCTTTTGTGAGTAACCTTTCCTTTACTGATGCAAAGAGATATTTGAGAAGAAATTACCCCGCACCCAGTTTTATGATATAGTTAGATGACCTTGACAAGTTTTTTGGATCTATGTCTAAACAAATTTACAGGCAAGACCCAATATTCTAAGAAGAGCATCAAAGAAATTTGGAAAGTTCTGTTACACTGATGATATTTTTGGACCAATGAACTAAGCATCTGTATTTCTGTTCTACCTCCAAATTCCTTGGCATGTGAGATGATAAATGTCCATATTGTCCCATACATTTTTATTAAAGTGTTTTTACTTGCAGCAAAATCAACCTCACTTACGCAGCTATTATTTGCTATATTTCTTTTTCTTCCTTTCCTAGTCAATATTGAATCTAACACTGGGTTTCACTGACACATGGGACTAGTAGAAGAGATTGCACCTAAACAAAAATTTACTTTTAGAGAAAAATATAATCTAAGCAACTCCTTTCTGAAACACAGAAAACTAAAATTATGCAAAGAATTGATGTGTTTGATTTAGACAGAAAATTGCCAGTTCTTTTCAATTTACAATCACTTTATATTTCAAAACATGTAAGACATTTGTATATCTTCATTTTTTAGGGTAATCATCTGTGGCAATGGTACTGAAGAAAATCCTTTGTTTTTGTATATTCAAAAATGTCTCTCATTTTCAAACAATGTGATGCATGCTTGTATTTGGATCATCTAATTGAATTTCTACAGCAACCCCGCATAGTTGGAAATATCCCCATTTTAATAATGAGAAACTGAAGTTGAAAGAAGTTAATTAGGAGAACCTGACAAAGCATTATATGAGAACTTGCCAAAATAGTAATAACAACAGTGGCATCAGCAGCAGCAACAACAACAGTATCTTCAGCCTGCACTTCTTGGTTTCTGGATATGGAAACAAAAGACACCCTGAAGCACCATTAATCTTTTCTCAGTAAAATAAGTAGAGGTCATGGCTGTGGTTATACTGTAACATGAAAAATAACATTAGTTCAAATATTGCATCTTGGTCTAATAAAAAAATTGACTGAAAAATTGTTTACTTTGAGTGTCATGTTGAACCCAGTGTCAGACAGTCAAATCGACTTTATTTCACTTGAGATTTTTTGTCTCTTTTACTTATATTTGACTTTTCTCTTTAAAAAAACTATTGGAGAGTCACAAATATCTTTTCCCAAAAAGTAAAGTATTACATATTGCACTCAGAACAGCAACAGATGGATTCTTTTCTAAAGAAAAAGAAGACCATGACACCAATGTGGATGACAAGAGAATGTCATACCACTCCTGGGAGGTTGTTCTTGACAATAAATTAAACAACAACACGATATCACAGCACACATATTAGAATGGCTAAAATCCAGAACACTGACAACATTACATGCTGGCAAGGATGTGGAGCAACAGGAACTCTCATTCATTGCTGGTGGGAACACAAGATGGTAAAGCCTCTTTGGAAGACATTTTCACAGTTTCTCATAAAAACTAAACATTCTCATACCATACGATCAGCAGTCAGACTCTTTGGTATTTACCCAGAAGAGCTGAACACTTATGTCCACACAAAAACCTGCACACAGAAGTTTATAGTGCCTTTATTCATAATTACCAAAATTTGAGGGGGGAGGGAGAGCTTTAGGAGATATACCTAATGCTAAATGACGAGTTAATGGGTGCAGCACAACAGCATGGCACATGTATACATATGTAACTAACCTGCACATTGTGCACATGTACCCTAAAACTTAAAGTATAATAATAATAAAATAAAAAAGAAAAAATAATCATCATCATCATAAACATAAAAAAATTTTTGAAAGAAACCAAGATTTCTTTCAGTAGGTGAATGGATAAATAAACTCTGGTATAACCAGACAACAAAATATTGTTTAGTGCTAAAAGTTAATGAGCTAGAAGCCACGAAAAGACAGGAAGGGAACCTAAATGTATATGACTAAGGTTAAAAAGCCAATCTGAAAAGAGCATATAGTGTGATTCCAACTATGCCACACCCTGGAAAAGGATGGCTATGGAGACAGTGAAAGATCGGTAATTGCAGATGTTGTATGGCAGGTGAGAGTAGAGGGATGAATAGGTGAATAACCAGAGCACAGGAAATTTTAAGGCAATTAAACCATTTTGTATGATACTGTAATGATAACAGGTGTCATTTATGCATTTGTGAAAACCCACAGAATGTGCATCACCACAAGCCCCCATGTAAACTATGAACTTTGGGTGATAAGGATGTGTCAATGTAGGTTCATCAATTATAAAAAGTGTACCGCTATGGTGTGGGATGTTGACAGTAGGGGAGGTAGCGTGTGCCTATGAGGACAGGGGTTATATCTTTAAAAAATAAAGTTTAGTAATTAAAAGAAAAAAGTAAACATCAGATGATCAGGACAGACCAGACATCCAAACCAACCCATATGTTAAGGAGAAACAGAATCATGCAGTTAATATCCATTCACTGAGCCTCCAATTTGTACCTATGCAAGATATTTGCATATTCTCTTATCCACATTTTGACAAAGCTATTTTTGCAAAATCATCTTTATATGAAGCTGTGTTACCTTATATTCTTTTTACTTTTATTTTAAAGGTTTATTTTAATGAATTGTGCCCATTTGAAGTCACTGATTTTTTTGCCCTTGCTGATTCATTGTTTGCTTCAACAACCTTGCTTAACATCACAAAACTGTGATTTTAAAAATTTTCTTTATTTTAATTAGTCTTTATCATTTCTGTGTGCTCCTAGTTCAAGCTTCATGAATCAGTCCTGTTAGAAAATTCATTGACTGCCTCTATACTTTGAAGAGCTTTGGAAAGGTGATGGTAATTTGCATTACTAACAGCCTATATTTGAACTGAGCTAAAACTTGTGTTGGTTTGTGAACAGCCTTTTACTCTGCTTTAGGCAGGGCCTATCTGACCATTTTGAGCTCAGCTCCCTGTCTGCTAATATACAGCCTTTCACATATCAATGACAACATAGAGAAATGAACAACTTCTCAATTTCTGCTGACTGAACAGTGCGTCATGGCCACAAATCCAGCAACTGCAGCACTATGCATTGTGTTGGAGTTTGCCGTCCTTTATTTACAGACAAATCAGTTTGGGAATATTATTCTTTTCTGGAAATGTGGTGGAGAAAGAGAAACACAACGTAGATATATTTATATACACAATGGATGCTTTGGGGTTAGAATGAGAATCTTGAATAGCGTAGTGGAGATACAACTATCAAGAATAATTTCAATTTACTCCAAGCCTTAGGGGTTTATTTTTGTAAGTTATAAGAACTGCAAAGATCTCACATGGGCCACTCACCAAGGCTTGGCAATTTACACTTGGGATACTTGCAAATATATTTTTATATCTGGTCGAATAAGTTTTTAAAAAAATATATGTTTGGCTAAGAAAGATTAATGAGACACAGACACATCTGATGGCTACAGCAAATCTGACAGCCATGATAAAAATTTTGCAGAATGGAAACCACAACGGAGAAGGCTGGTGTCATAGACAAAGAGTGGGTTTGGCAAACTTTGCCGGGTGTAACATGAGAGTAGAAACACAGAGGTGGTTACTCTGAGATCACATGTCTAGGCTTACGTCCAGAAAAGAAAATGCACACTGAAAGACAGAGCCTCTTAATGAGAGGCTCTAAGCCCATAAGATCACAGAGGTAGACAGATTTGGCTTGGGCATTTCTTGGGAAGAAGTGCCCCATCATATCAAAGGGTCTGATGCTGGGCCTTTTCCTAAATATAGCTGATGTCAACAGTCTATTTGTCTTGCACATCAGAATTCTGCATATAGCTGCTTATTTATTCTCAGAGATCTATTGATAGAAAGCAATGGACTCAGGGGAAACTAAAACACTGAGTATTGGAAAGTTGAACTGATCAATACTGTCCATATGCTGCCGTGAAAACAGACCAGCCTTTCATGCAGTAATGTTCATAATCCTAAACCTCCTAATATTTGCCTGGCAATTAAGAGTTTCCAAATAAGTTTCTTATTAATTAGGATATTGGACTTTCATTATGATACTACAAGTTAAGGAGGTTTAAACGAGTCAGTCTAGGAGATAGTACTCATGGTTTCAAGATTGTCTCCTGTGTCCATACCTCAGTCATCAATGGGATTCCAGGCTGCCGGGGTGCTTGTTTTTGTTAGTAACCCTTGAGCCCTGCAAGTGACCTTTCACGCGTGCCTAGCTGTTTCTGGTGTCACCTCTGCTCTGTTGTCAGGTCACTGCATTGCCTAAGTTCATTCAGTTACTGCTATTTCCACACATATCCCTGTTTTATTTTCTCTTGTCTTCTTTAGAATAATCCCATTTCATGACAACTGAGCAGCAACCATAGGAAAATTGGGTGTCCCTAGCCAGTACAATGGTATAATCATAAAGATATCTTAGGGCATACACTGCTTTTGAGTTTTCCAAGCACTCTCCTATTCTACTTCATATTACATTCTCACGGCACCTCAGATTGGTGGATATTATTCTTACCTTGCTGGTGACCATTGTGAGACGCAGGGATTAATTGCTCACAAGGGATATTTCATAGTAATAAGATGAGACAGATCTAAGACCAGTGTTAAGAAAGAACTATGTAAAATATCTGAAATTCACTGAGTCTTGTTAGCGTTTGACCTCCTCATATTAAATAAACAGCCTTAAATGTACGTAAAATACTCTGGCAATAACCAGTACCTCACACTATGCATTGTGCAAGATAATGCTGGGTGGACTATACTTCTAGCCCCTAAGAAATCCTGCTGACAGTAGGAGAGGTAAAATATGTTCACAAATAAATGAAAATGCAGTTCAGACAAGATAAACACTTTAACAAAGATGTAGATAGAGTGCTTTGAGGCTTCAGGGGAAAAGTAACTTTTGTTTTACTAGGAAGAATTCTTCACATTATGGAAGACTGGAAATGTGTACCCTTTTTAAAACGTCTTATGTGCAGATAAGAGAGATATAAATTTAACATAACTTGTACATGATGAAAAGACTGAGATTTGGAAAATTAGTGAATTTTGCAGCATCCAAGGTAAATTGAGTCTGAGAAAAGCCATTTGTTTGATGAGAAACCTGGTGGCACATCTTACAATAAAACACACTTTCTTCTCACAGTGAAATGCCATTACGATTCCTGTGAAATGGCATGTTCTCGAGAGGTAATTGCAAATTTCTTTCCCAAGCTGAAATTTAGGAATAACCAAGCAGGCCTTGAAATCAAAAGCACCAGTTGGCTCCATGTCCCTTAGCAAATTTTTTCCAGAAGTAAATAATTGTTACTGGCTGAAATGACATTCGGCTGAAGCAAAACAGGCCTTCCGAGGCCCAGCGGGGTGCTAATGGTCAGATGGTGTGTCCTCGACTTGCTGGGGTGTAGAGCAGTGCATTGAATCTTGCCCATGCTATTTGAAACACTTAGCTTTTCAATAGGGAGTGCTCAGAAGGAGATGAAAATTGCACTGGCATCAGAATGAAAACAAAGAGGAAAAAATGGAAACAAAATTGGTGAGCATCACTCTCAGAAGCTGAGGCTTATTTCTTCTTCATTGTTAAATTTTCGGGAATTTATTTTTGAAAATTTCTATAGTGAAATGCCAAGCTCAGTTAAGAACAATGGTGTGTTTAGTGACTATTAGTCAACAGCAATACTGATAATACATGCGTTTCAAAAGGAGAGGAAAGAGAGGAGAGGGAAAAAAAGGAAAAAAGAAAAAGATTAAAAAAAAAAATTACCTACCCAAAGCACAATAATAGAACTAGTACAAAAGTCACTCTCTTCTAATCATCAAAATTGGAGTCAGGAAAATGGTACTGAGTTGTTATGGCACCCCCACCCCCCACCCCGCCCCCGCCGCACTGATTCATGGCAGACACAGCACAATCTCTCTAGGTTTTTGAGCTGGAAATCCTCAGCCTGGAAGCTTCCATAGAAAGGATCACTTGCTTCCTGGAAATAAGGCAGGGAGATAAGGGAGGTGTCCCTGAACTAAAGTGATGTCCTGCTATTTTTGTCGCTATTCCATGTGGCTCCATCATCCCAGTGTTGCTGCCGATTGTCAATGAGTTGCCAAAAAGGATGTGCTGCTCCCCAGGGATGTGGTTTCTTCCCTTTCCAAGTTTATTTTCAGTGGGAGCCCGCAAAGGTAGAATCACTCCCCAGTGTAGTAGATGATACAATGCAGAAAAATTTACATCTGTGCTACCTTTCAGATACTGAGAGACCTTAAGATGGCAAATGCCTGTTACAAGATGTCAGTCATTCTTGGGTTGAAGATCTTTGCAGGGAAGATACAAAGATTTAAGTATCTATAATGTGCCAGACGCAGAGCTAGGTTTTTTCACAGATGCCTATTGTTCAATATAATTTATCCTTGCAAAAACTGTGGAAGGTGAGGATTAGCCCATTTTGTAAATGAAGAAAATGAGATTTAGAGAGAGTACAGATCCCCATTCATGGACACATAGTTAGTAAGTTGTGGGTCTTGTATTTAATCCAGGTCCAAAGCATTTCTTCTGTATGGAAGTACAGAGTGGTATGAGCTTGGCTGCATTTTCTGTTGTGTCCTCGGTTGCCCACATTCCTTGTTGGTTCTCTGTCTAGACAGTCTGTTGATTTTTTGAGTGACACTGAATTCTTTCAACAAATTCTTTTTCTGTGGCAAGTATCTATTTTTGCTTCAGATACCTATTCAGCTTACCTGTTGTTTGCACCCAAGAATTCTGACTTATGTGAAGTACAAAGGAACCATCCAGGAAGGGAGAATCCTTCTGTCTGGAGGATGGTGGAGAGAACCAGGCAAGGGTCATGAAAGAGGACTGGGTCTAAGATGATAAGAAAGTCAGGGCAAGGGGATAAGGGAGTGCCAAAGGCAAAATTACAGGGTAGGCAAGTATGTGATGTTATAACACAGACCTAGTTTCATAATTGTTAAGGCTAGTTCTATTAATTTCCTGTTGTCTTTTTACTTTTATTTCAGTGAGAATTCTGTTAAAATGGGTGACAGTGCTTCCCCATTTCTCTATCTTAATTTCTATGGGGTTGCATTTGTCAGAAGCAATCTTCTGTCTCTTACCTCAGCTCAGAAATGGCTGAATAAAAGGTCTTGTGTGCCGCTAAATAAACATAGTGACATTTTTCTGTGCACATATTTTGCTGATGTACCTACAGACCTTTAAAAAATAGAAACTTTTGAAGCAAAAATGATTTAAAATTCTGTTCAAACATGTTGGTGGGAATCTAGCCAGAAGCTAGTAGGATACTGAATAAAGAAATAGCTTTAAAAGAAAGGGAGGGAGAAGGAAGAGAGAAGAAAACTGTAAACTGCTGCTTTTATTTAAAGAAAGAAATAGATAAAAATGCATGCATTATTTTTGCAAGGAAAAGAACTCTCAGCCACAAAAAGATGAAAGATAGATGATACATAAACAGATAGATAGATGATAGATAGATAGATAGATGATAGATAGATAGATAGATAGATAGATAGATAGATAGATAGATAGATTAGAATAGATAGAGGTGATCTGTTAGGGGAATTGGCTCATGCAATTATAGAGGCTGAGAAGTCTCATGATAAGCATTCTGCAAGCAGGAGAACCACGGAAGCTGACAGTGTAATTCTGTTCAAGGCCAAGGGCCTGAGAAATTGGAAGGTGACTGGTCTAATTCCAGGAGTCTAAAACTCTGATGTCTAAAGGTAAAAGAAGATAAATGTACCAGCTCCAGAAGAGACAACAGCAAATTCTCCCTTCCTCCTTCTTTGTGTTCTATCTGGGCCTTCAACAGATTAGAGGATACCCATTCACAGTGGTGAAGGCTGACCTTCTTTACTCAGTCCACCAATTCCAATGTTAACCTCTTCCAGAAACATCCTCACACATAACCGAGAATAATGCTTTGCCAGCTATGTGGGTAACCCTTACCCCAATCATCTAGATTGACATCTAAAATTAAACATCACAGATGGCTAAACATAAAACACATTCTTAGCCCTCAAGGTAAAGACACTGAATAGACAAAAAGACCTATATTCAACATTTAAGAAAATCATAATTCAAGGGATATCAAATGACCCTAAACAAGAGAACTAGAGAACATTTTATAGAAAATGTGACATTTACTTAAATATTATAGGATGAGGAAGCATTAGATTCAAAAAGAGTGAAACCCAGAAATAAATCCTCACATATATGGTTAAATGACTCTTGACAAGGGCGTGCCATGACCTTTACCTTTGGGGAAAGAACAGTCTTTTCAAGAAATGATATTGGCAAAACTGGATATCCACATGCAAACGAATGAAGTTGGACTCTTACCTTACACCATATGCAAAAATGAGCTCAAAAGGGATCAAAGACTTAAACATAAGAATGAAAACTAGAAAAATTTTAGAAGAGAATATAGAAAAAAGCTTCATGATACTGGATTTGGCAATGATTTATTGAATATAATGCCAAAAACATAGGTAACAAAAGAAAAAGATAGATAAATTGGACTTCACGTAAATTAACTTTTGTGCATCAAGGTTCACTATCAACCAAGTGAAAAGGCAACCCAGAGAATGGGGAAAAGAATTCTGAAAATACTATATCTGTAAATGGAATTAAAATTCAAAATATACAAAGAACTCCTCAACAACAACAACAAAATATGATTAAAAACAGGGCAAAGGGCAAATGTATTGAATAGATTTTTCTCCAAAAAAGATATACAAATTACCAATAAGCACATGAAAAGATGTTCAATATCACTAAGGATTTAAAAATGCAAATCAAAACCACAATAAGATATTACTTTACATCCATTTGGTGAAGTAGGAAATATACAAAAACAAATAGAAGAGAAAGAAAATAATAAGTGCTAGCAAAAATATGGAGAAATCGGAACCCTTGTTAATTGTTGGTGGGAATGTAAAATGTAAAGTTACTTTGAAAAACATGTTGGTGATTTCTCAAAAAGTTAAATATTGATTTACCATATGATCTAACAATTCTACTTCTGGGTATATAACCTAAAAAACTTAGATGCAGGGACTCTTAACAGATATTTGTATATCAATGTTTATAGCAGAATTTTTTCTATTAATCAAAAGGTAAAAATAAACTAAATGTCCACACACTGATACATAGACAAACAAAATGTATAAAGACAATAGAATGTTATCCATCCTTAAAAAGAAGGGAAATTCTGGCACATGTGAGAGCACAGATCAACCTTGAAGACATTAGGTTCAGTGAAATAAGCAGACACAAAAGGACAAATAGTGAGTGATTCCACTCATGTGGTGTACCTAGAGTTGTCAAAATCTCTGAGAAAGAAACCAGAATCATGGTTGCCAGGAGCTGGGGGTAAGGGAGGTTGGGAAGCCATTGTTTAATGGGTATAGAGTTTCACTTGGGGAAGATGAAAGAGTTCTGGAGATACATGGTGGTGATGCTTGCACAACAATGTGAGTATAATCAATGGCACTGAACTGTACACCCTAAAATGATTAAAATGAGAGAGTGAGAGAGAGAAGCAGGGAGACAAGGATTGATTGACTCCAAGTGGGAGGGACACCAAATGGTAAGAGTGTAAGGCGCTTGAGAAACTAACTTGGAGCCATGTTGCAAAATGTTCCTGTGACCCAACAGTTAGAACTTTTCCTATGGACGTCTACCAGAAAACCAACTGAGATTATTAATCAGGGCAGACTCTCAGTCAGTTTTAGGCTTTGAGTAAATTACTTCAAATTAACTGAAAATGGATGAAAAAGCATCACATTAGAGCAAGGCCAGTAATGAGGCACCTGCAGTAACAAAGTCAGGACTGAAGACCCATACAAGGGTGCTGGCACCGGGGGTTGGGAGAGAAGGGACAGATGGAAGATGAGCCTTGAGGAGGTAGAATTGGCAGAGCTCAGACAATTTGGTAGTATTTTGAGAATTTCCCAAAGACACTCCCAAGTTTAATCATCTGATTGCCAGTTTCACACACACCAGTTGACATGTGTATCATTATCTTATCATGACTCTCCTGAGAGGGGAACAAAATGCAGGATCAATGTCATAAACACAGCCCTCTGTGCCACAGAGGTTAAAAACATGGAACAGATTCACAGCAATCTTGATAATCACCGATGCCTAGCTTTCTTCTTGCTCATTACCTCTGGTAAGGACCCATGGGTTGGCCCAGAAAACATCAGTAGTATAACTAGGCCTCTGAGTACACCCCTCTGTGCTGCTTCTAGACAGCCAATGGCTCTGGCTTTGAAATGTTTGTTCACTTGGATTCAGCTTGGGCCAAAGACAATCTGCTTGCAGGCTTTGGGAGGACTCCCAAAACTCAGACCACCTCTCAACTGCTACTCAACCTGTGTCTCTCCTTACAAGACTGGTCAAGTTTCCTGCTAGTCTGTACTTATGGCAGAGATAATGTGAGGGTATATGAGATGTGGCTGTAAATCACTGAGGTCATTCCTGATTCGTAGTAAGGAACTAGTCATTTTGTTTCCTGTTCTAACTTCTAGCATGATATGACTTCTCTGGTCCTTTCCACGCCAGATTTTCAGGCCACAGTCTCACCTGGTCATCATCCTGATACATTGCAGACCTCAACAAACTGGGCCCTCTGGCTCCTCACAGAGTGCTCCCTGCCAACTTCCTGCTGCTGGTCAGAGAAGTTCTGCCACCCATAAAAAAGAACTATGGATCTGACTCTAGACTGCGTGGCTAGCCATCTTTTCTCATAGCTTGCCCGTCCGAGATAGGCTCTATCCCATTTTAACAGCTCAACAAATACTGATGTACCTCTATTCAATTCAACATGCCTTTATGTAGGATCCACCCTGGGCCAGTCATTTTACTGAGCACTGAAGATACAATAATAAATGCAGTAGCTCTAAGTGTCCAGAAGTTTTTATCTAAATGAGGGAACATCAATAAATCAACCAATTTTAAAAATAAAAAATTACTTAACTGCTAAATAGAATACAAAACCACTGCCAGGTCAGCCATAAGTGTGAAATAAATCATTCTTATTAGTGAGGATGTGAAAAGAGTGGATCAAGGAGTTTTTAAATTAATCAGACATACTGAGGCATAATTTTCAATCAATAAAACATATTTTAAGTATACAGTTAAGTAAGTTTCATGGGTGCATACAACAATCACGATCAAGATAGACAATGCTTCCACCACGTCAACAATTTTCCTTGTACTCTTTCCATCAATTCTCACCCAGAACCCACCCCTCTCCCAGCACACCACTGACACTATAGACTATAGTGAATAAAGCCATTAGGAACATTTGTGTGCATGTCTTTTTGTGGATACGCATTTTCATTTCTTGTGTGTAAATACCTAGGAATGAAACTGTTGCATCATGTAGTAAGTTTCTGATTAACTTTATGAGAAATTGCTGTTAGTTTCCAAAGTGATGCTAATAATTTTATTACCAATTTAATTCAATAGTGAATGACAGATCCATTGGTTCATGTAACACTTGATACTATCAGTCTTATTGACATTTTAGCTATTTATGTGACTATGCAGCTATATTTCATTGTGATTTTAATTTAAATTTCCTTAATGATTCATGATGTCTACCAGTTATTCATGTGTTTATTGATGATTCATACACCTTTTTAGTATATGAATTAGTGCCTGTTTAATGTTTTTAATTGGGTTGTTTGTCTCCTTATATTGACTTGTAAGGGTTTTCTATGCCGCATATTCTGGATATAAGTCCTTTGTCAAACATGCATTGCTGTTATTTCCTGCCACTATATGGCTTGTCTTTTCATTTTTCTAAGGTGTCTTTTTAAAGGCAGAAATTTTACCTTTTGATGAGATGTGCTTTATCATTTTTTCTCTAATGGTTATTGCTTATTGTGTCTTAGCTATCAAATTTTGCCAAACCCCAGTGATGAAAGTTTTTTTTTATATTTTCTCCAGAAGTATTACAATTTTTACTTTTCCATTTAATGGAGTGATTCATTTTGTTTCGATTTTCTATATATACCATAGGGTTAGAGGTAAGGATTATTTATTTTCATATGAATGTCTCATTTTTCAACTCCATTTATTGAAAAATCTACCCATTATCCATTTAAATCTTTTTCCCCCTTTGTTGAAAATCAATTAGCCACATATAAATGGTTTTATTTATAGGCTCTCTTTTTTTGTTCTACTAGTCTATACATCTTTCTAACTTAAAATTGTCTTGATAGCAGTAGCTTTTTAGTAAGTGGTGAATTTAAGTCCTCCATTTTGTCCTATCTACAATGAGCTGTTTTGAATTTTCAATACAAATTCTAGAATTTGCTTATCTATTTCCACCACAATCATTTGGGATTTTAATCTCATTTGCATTGAATCAATAGATCATTAAGTGAAAACTGACATTTTAACCATATTGAATTTCCTAATCTATGAGTAAGTGTATTCGTTTGCTAGGGCTTAATATTGATGGAGATAGCAAATATTAATGTGACATGTATGTTCCAGGTGCCATGTTAAGCACTATATACAGGTGTCTGTTGGTTTAAATATACACATCTGAACATAGAAGCATTGTCCTATATGTAACAACTTATATTTACTTATGCATAACATGTAAATAAATTCTCTCTCCTTATACTTATATTTTTCATTATGTAGAGTCATCATACATTGTCTTCACAATTCACTTGAACCACTGTCATACTAAACACTTATTATCAGGCTCATCTGTAAATATGAAAGAAACAAACAGAGGTACATTCTGCTTATCTGTTCCTTCAGGTCACAGAAGGTGAAACTGCTCGTGAGAAGCCTCCGGCCTCAGACAGAATGAGGCTCAATAACAGGGCACTCAGAGTCCCCTCACAGTTGGTCTGATGATGGTACTCTCTTAACTGAGTTACAAAGAGATGCACAAACAAATTTTAGAAGAGTGTGAACAAAATGGAGCATCTCTAACTTGCAGAGAGAAAAAGCTATAAGTGTGTTATACATCTTTGTATTTGCAGTGTGTCTGCACTCATCTGATCATGCGTTGCAGACAAGGTAAAAATGAATACACTGAATAAGAACTTCCTCTTTCCAAAGAATAAGAACAGAGTCTGTGATACCACAAAATCCTGCAGTTCCTATACTCTTTGGCAAATTATAATGGCATTGTGAAGTGGGCCTCAGACCTTGAACACTTTATCTCTCCAGAAGAAATGAGGCTGGTGCATAATTATGGCTGACTGTTTTCACATTCTTCAGTTTCCAAAATACACTTTGGGTGGAGCTGAAGAGTATGAGATTCTCTCTAAAATAAGAAACAACATATCCTGGAAAAGCAGCCAAACTTAATCATTAATTCCTTAATATAACACACAGCTGTTGAAGGTCTATCCGTACCAGATACCTTGCTCTGCTTTGGGAATAGCAAAATGGAACTTATTCCTGCCTTCTTGTACCATATAATTGAGAAGGGAAAACACAATTAAGGAAGAAATGACAATAAAGTGGGAAATGAAGGAACAGGTGCTGTGGTCAGACATATCCACTATACTTGGGGCCCCCTCCAGAAAAAGTCAGAAAGACTTCTGTGGAAAGTGACATTTGAGTCGCGCCCTGAATGCGAAGTGGAATGCTGTGGACATGTTAACAATCAAGGAAAATAGTCACAGATTCAAGAAACAAATGCCACGACCTGGAGGTCAAGAGTCCGGATTTTGAAAGAATATGAATGGCCACATCTAGAATCTGGGGTTTGTGGGTGTAGGAGGAGAGATAAAAAAAAATTGACAGAAGGCAGTAACCCGAGTTTAACTTTAATATGGAAAAAAAATGTATCAGTTTGAGAGCAGGTGAGACAAAGTCATTAGAGGAGGCAACTGAAGATTTGAATCACAAAGGACACTGGAGAAAGTGTAGTGTCTGAGAAGGTGGGACACAGGCCAAAAGAGGCAGGCAGAGGCACCAGCTGGACACATGTCTGGGAACGCCTCTCCCAGTAAATTAGGTGAGAATGGAGTAAGATTTAGTTTCAAGACCTTCACATTTGTAGAATTTGTGCAGAAAATGGGAAGCATTCACACTGGTTAACTTTGCTCAGTGATTGGTGAGGTTCTCTGGTGACTGATGGGATGGGGAAGAGAGGAGGAAGAAAAAGAGCAGAATGTTTGAGGCAGACACACTGGACCATGGGCAGAGACTGGGCTGCTGACATGTCGAAAGCTACTTGCATGTCTGATGACAAGAGGAGGGCTGTTGCTTCTCATGTCCACAGGCCCCTGGACGTGATCATGGGTCATTCTCCAGAGCTCTCAATGCCCAAGTGCAGTCATGAAGAGGGAGCCGGTGAGATGTATCCGGGTTCAATATTTTCCAGGAGTGCGGGATGGGATAAGGAGCCAAATGTTGAATATATTGATAAAGAGAGTTGTTGGGGGATAAACCAAGCGAGTTAAGCTAAAAAGAAAAAGATAGATGTGGTGAAATTGGGGGGTGGGGAGAAATAGTCATATCTACAGACTAGTGTTTCAGATAGAAATTGAAGCATTGTGTAGGCACTTGTTCAATATCATCAGGATGTAGAGGAATTTGGAGAAACAGAATGAGCTAATTAATTTATGATTGCAGACTCATGGTTACAGGGGGCAATAAAGTCCAGAGTGGGTATCAGAACCTTGGTGTAACAGATAACTAGATGTATAGTTACCCAAATAGAAGGAATTTATAATATACATTGAAAGTACCCTATAAAGTTACCCTATGGTAAAAAACCAAAAGGATCCTAGCATCTTCTTTCTTCTAGAAGAGTTGGGCTGTGGTAACAACCCCCCACCCAAATCAAAGTGGTTCAACAAAATTGCAATGAATGTTTGCTTCTTGTAACAATGCAATGCAGGTGTTTGACAGGTGGCCTTCTATGCACTAATTCATGTGTCCAGGCCACTTTTGCACGTTGGTTCTGCTAACCCATGGTCTCAGAAAGACAAAGGTAGGATGGAGCCATTCTCACCTGGTAATCCCTTACAGCAGGGTGTAACCCACCTTACTTCTCCTCAAACCCCGTTGGCCAAACCTAGTCACACGGGCTCATCTCTAAGCAGGCAGTCCTTGGCTGGGAAGCTGCTTCTCAGAAACACCTGCACACTTGGGGAGAGGAGTGTGGACCCCTAACGGCCAGCGGTCCATTCCTGCTACAGCAAACACTTAGAAAAAGGGAAAGCCATTTGAAGGTAACATATAGAAATAGAATGCAAATGTGAAAGGGAAGAGATAAGATACAAGAGAATATTTTTATTTGAAATGAAAGATAAATCAAAGTAAACTAGATAAGTAAAGTAGAAGTCAGGATTATAGGATATAATATACTTGAGCACATCTATAATGCCATGTATGAATTCTGTACATGTTTTGTGTACCACTAATAAAAATGCTACCAATTATATAATGACACAGTATTTTCTAATAATATCAGTTATAATAAGCACTCCAATTTCAGAGTTATTAACATATGAAAAAACCTCATCTCTGAATAGAGGAAATATGGCAGAAGAGATCTTGAGAAGTTCTACCTTCCCTCTCCCAAAATATGCAACCTGGTCAATTAAGGGTTTCAGTAAACCGTAGAATAAATGACAGAGTCCGACAGCTGCCTCTTATTAAGACTGAAAGAGATTCATACTCAACTTAGCCTTATTGTGACCATAAGATTTTCTTTAAAGTTTTCAATTTTTATATTTTAAAGTTGGTTTATTTTTTAGTTTTGGCTTAAAAATACATAGTCAACTTTTCTTCATTCTGTGCACGCGTATTTCAGTTCCCAAACTTTTCTATAAATTTTCTTTAATCCCTGAACATAGCAATTTTAAAGTCACCCAGTCATATTCTCCCTCTCAGGTAAAAGCAAGAAATAAACAGCTTTATATAGAAAATCTAGGCCCTTTCTTATAAATACAATCTATAATTTAGCACCCTATAGTTAAAGTTTTATGATAAATAAATGTAAATGTCTTAATAATGGTATATATGTTGTTAATTTCTTGGGTTTTAAATATGGAGAATTTAGACTTGACCCTTTAATTCAGTTTAATGTTTAGTGTGTTTATGACAAGAGAAAGAGAAACATGAAAATCTTACTGTTGTGACAAGTTTGAACAACTGAATATAGGACATTATTGCTATTATTACAGCTACCATTAAAATCCAAATGATTGCGCTATCAATCAATGAACATATTTTTTCTGAATACATACATAATGAGTATGAGCTCATTATTACTATATGGACTCCATGGGTCAAAATCCTGCCACCCTGCCTTCTCTCCCACCAACTGCACTGATGGCCTCATGGGGAGTTCCCTATAATCAGTTGACAGAGGAAGAGAAGACAAGGGCCTGGTTTACAGGGCACTCTGCACAATATGCAGGCATCACCCGAAAATGGACAGCCGCCACACTACAGCCCCTTTCTAGGACATCCTTGAAGGACAGTGGTGAAGGGAAATCTTCCCAGTGGGCAGAACTTCAAGTGGTGTACCTGGTTGTGCACTTTGCCTGGAAAGAGAAGTGGCTAGATGTGTGATTATATACTGATTCACGGGCTGTAGCCAATGGTTTGGCTGGGTGGTCAGGGCCTTGGAAGAAGCATGGTTGGAAAATTGGTGACAAAGAAATTTGGGGAAGAGGTATGTGGATGGACTTCTCTGAATGGTCAAAAACTGAAAGGATATTTGTATCTCATGTGAGTCCTCACCAACACGTGGCCTCAGCAGAGGAGGATTTTAATAATCAATTGGACAGAAAGACTCATTCTATGGACACCACTCAGGATCCTTCCCAAGCCACCCCTGTCACTGCTCAATGGGCCCATGAACAAAGTGGCCATGGTGGCAGTGATGAAAGTTATTCATGGGCTCAGCAACATGGACTTCCACTCACCAAGGCTGACCTGGCTATGCCACTGCTGAGTCCCCAGTTTGCCAGCAGCAGAGATCAACACCGAGCCCTCGATACTGCATCATTTCTCAGGGTGATCAGCCAGCTACTTGGTGGAGGGTTGATTATATTGGATCTCTTCCATCATGGAATGGGCAGAGGTTTGTCCTCACTGGAATAGACAATTACTCCGCATATGGGTTTGCCTATCCTGCACGCAATGCTTCTGCCAAGACTACCATCCATGGACTGACAGAATGCCTTATCCACCATCACGGTATTCCACACAGCATTGTCTCTGTCCAAGGCACTTACTTTATGGCTAAAGAAGTGTAGCAGTGGGCTCGTGCTTATGGAATTCACTGGTCTTACCATGTTCCCCATCATCCTGAAGCAGCTGGATTGATAGAATGGCAGAATAGCCTTTTGAAGTCATAATTACAATGCCAACCAGGTGATGATACTTTGCAGGGCTAAGGCAAACTTCTTCAGAAGGCTGTGTATGCTCTGAATCTGTGTCCAATATATGGTACTATTTCTCCCATAGCCAGGATTCACAGGTCCAGGAATCAAGGGGTGGAAGTGGAAGTGTCACCACTCACCATCACCCCTAGTGATCCACTAGCAAGATTTTTGCTTCCTGTTCCCGTGACATTACGTCCTGCTGGCCTAGAGGTCTTAGTTCCAGGCGGAGGAATGCTGCCACCCGGGGACACAACAATTCTATTCAACTGGAAGTTAAGATTGCCACCTGGACACTTTGGGCTCCTCCTGCCTCTAAGAAAACAGGCGAAGAAGGGAGTTACAATGTCGGCTGGGGTGATTGACCTGCAATATCAAGATGAAATCAATCTACTACTCCACAATGGAGATTAGGAAGAGTATGTGTGGAATACAGGAGATCCATTAGGGCATCTCTTAGTATTACATGCCCTGTGATTAAGAACAATGGGAAACTATAACAGCCCAATCCAGGCAGAACTACAAATCACCCAGACCCTTCAGAAATAAAGGTTTGGGGCACTTCACCAGGTTAAAAAAAAATGACCTGCTGAGGTAAAGGAAATACAGAATGGGTAGTAGAAGAAGGTAATCATCAATACCAGCTACGACCACATGACCAGTTGCAGAAACAAGGATGGTAATTGTCAGGAGTATTTCCTCCTTATTTTGTTAAGAATGTTTGTGCATATATACACTTGTACTAAGAAAATACCTTCACTTTATTTTCTTTCTTTTCTCTTTATCATGTGACATAAGATATATTGACTTCCTATCAGCATTTATGTGTTGTTAACTTTATGTAATAGCATTTGGGTTGGCGATTGGTGTGTTTCTGGTTGTACGAAGGATGGCTGTATTATATTAGGCATAATTATGACATTATTGTCTTTATTTGAAGATTATGTATGATTTCAGGAGATGTGCATGGGTTCAGGTTGACAGGAGGTGGGCTTGTGATGGTTAATACTGAGTGTAAATTTGATTGAATTGAAGGATGCAAAACATTGTTCCTGGGTGTGTCTGTGAGGATGTTGCCAAAGATTAACACTTGAGTCAGTGGACTGGGAAAGGCAGACCCACCCTCAATCCAGGTGGGCACAATCTAATCAGCTACCAGTGTGGCCAGAATAAAAGCGGGTAGAAGAACGTGGAACGACGAGACTGGCTGAGTCTTCTGGCCTCCATCTTTCTCCTGTGCTGCATGCTTCCTGACTTCAAACATCAGACTCCAAGTTCTTCAGCTTTTGGACTCTTAGATTTACACCAAGGGTTTGCCAGGGGCTCTCAGGCCTTCAGCCAGACTGAAGTTTGCACTGTCGACTTCCCTACTTTTGAGGTTTTGGGACTGGGACTGGCTTCCTTGCTCCTCAGCTTGCAGACGGCCTATTGTGGGTGTAAACCTCATGATTGTGTGAGTCAAGTCTCCTAGTAAACTCCCCTTCATATATACATCTATCCTATTAGTCTTGTCCCTCTAGAGAACCCTGATTAATACACTTGGATTTTTAATATGGAGAATTTAGACTTGACCCTTGAATTTAGTTTAATGTTTAGTGAGTATATGATAAGAGAAAAAGAAACATGAAAATCTTACTGCTGTGACAAATTTGGACAACTGAATATAGGACATTATTGCTATTATTATTGCTACTATTAAAATCCAAATGATTGTGCTATCAATCAATAAATATTTTTTCTGAATATATACATAATGAATAGGAGCTCATTATAACCATATGGGCTCCCTGGGTCAAAATCATTACAATCCTCTGTCCTCAGGAGATAGAAATTTATTGGTTGATATAACAAATGTTTAGACATTCTGCATTCTTATTTTGTTGCCAAAACATGTTATTATTACTCAGATTAATCAGATCTTAGCACATTATAACAATATTAGTCATCATCCAAGTACATTATCATAATAAATGTCCTGCTATATAAATCTTCTAGGATACATTTTCAATATCAGAATATTTCAGGGTTGGAAGAGCCCTTAGAAACATCTGATAAAGTGCGATCCCCTACTCAGTGTTTCAATCTATTTTGGTTCTGAGTTATTTAACCACGGTCTGACTACTTACAAAAAGTGGAAACTCACTATTTCTAAAAGCTGCTCATTTTGTTGTTGAGTAATTCTAATTAGGAATCTCTCACTGTCTTCTGACTCTCTTTTTTCATCCATTGGAATAGTATGTACCTCCTACGACTATGAGGACAATTAAGTAAAATAATGCTTGTTAAGTGCTTTGCACAGTCTGGGACATAATAAAGCATCAATAAAAGTTTCCTTTTATTATTTTTATTTTTCATTTATTCTCAGCCTTTTAGCTAAGATCAAGTGTCTTATTTTTATTTTTCTTCTACCCAACTTTCAGCCATGGAAATTGTATTTACATTCAGGATTTTGCTGAAAAGTGACTTCCTCCCAGAACCCCTTTCAGACTCCTGAGACTGCATTAGGTTTCCTTCCTCAGTGTGCTTACAGCATGTTGGACTTACTACCACCAGATCCTGTAGCCTTCTCTGTAATTCACTTTCTCCTATTAGCTTCCTGAGGTCAAGAACATCGTCCCATTTGCTGTGGTGTTTCTAGTACCTAGCCAATTAGTTGGCACACAGTAGATGATTAATATAATTTTTGAATAAATGGATGAATGAGTGAATAACCACTATAGATACTAGGTAAAGCAGTGACTGTTGTTACAGGACAGCTTAACATGCGGAGTCATACTGCACGGCCTTAATATGATTTATCAGCATCAACACTGTGTTAGAGCCCTGTGTGTCAGTATCTCAGCAGATATAATCAAAATCATATTTAAATTAGGCAAGTTCAAGATTATAGAAATATGCAGCGGCTGGGAGGAATGAAAGCAAAACCAGATCTTAGTTTCTTTAATGCTTTGATTTAGCTGTGATGCAAACTGTTTCTGTAATACCCTTCCCTACAGAATTTGTCTTTTAATGGGACAATCAGTTCTTCTATCATCCTCCAATCAATACTCATTATTTGATTATGTAGATTTTTTTCCAGAGGCACTGTTTTTCCAGGTTCATATGTATTCCTTAATAGTTTCCCCTTTAGAAAGATAGGCTGAATCCAGGGATACAGTACGAAGGTTTTGACTTTTATGTGAAACATAGATCTTTGGTATTTGTCGATGGTGATGTTTCTTTTGCTTAACGATAAGCTGGAAGAAGCAGCCCTTCGTAAAGTCATATTAAGCTCTGATCCCATCTCTAGCACTCTTGTCATATGTATGTAAGTGTCTAATGACATATCTGAAATTAATGGGATTTTTTCAATCTCAGTAGCTGCTGCCTCTGACAGAATCCCATGCTTATTTTCTTTCCTGTAGAGATTCTTGCGATCGATATTTTTTTGTTTCTTTTTTCTTTTAAAAGTTTGGCTATTATTTATGTTTGTCTCAGTCAAGGACATTTATCAAAAAAATAGGTACCAACTCAAACTAGCATAAATTCAGGATTAAGGAAAGGGAGCCATCTTATGGTAACATCAGAAGAATCCCAGGGAACGCACTCCTCTGCGTAACTCCACCTTTCTCCAGGATGACACGGTTTTCCACGGATGTTCCACGGCATCTTTCTTTATTTTCCCTCTCTGGCTCCCAGCTTCTCCCCAGGGTTCTTCACTCTTGCTTTCCACAGCATTTGCTCAGATGTGTCTTGAGCTGCCATGACAGTGACCCTGCCTTATCTTAAAACTCCAGGGCTCAACCCCATCTGATCCATTCTTGTTTGCCACTTAGCTTGACAGAGAAAAATTTGTGTGTGTGCAAACCTTGGTAATCAGCTGTCTCTGGAAGGGTGGAGCCACCTGGCCCAAATGCAGACACCTGTGTCCATGCCCTCTGAGAAGTTGCACACAAAACCACTCTGCTGCAGTACACACCCTTGCATTTAGATGGTTTCTCTTTGAAGAGCTACCAGACATCAAAACTATGTCACCACGTTTCAGCAGGAAAAACTTCTTGATATTCACTCCACTGAAAAATGGGGGTGTTCCATTGAAAGCAGGGTACGTGAATCATCAGTTCTGTTGCCCAATGGAAAGGTTTGAAATTATTTTTACTTAAAATTTTTTTTAAATAAAGGAAGTCAAGTCGTTTCTAAACCAAGAATTTTATGTGTATATGAAGCATTTGCTCTTCAATTTTCCAGTGTTCATTCCCAGTGAGATGTGATATTACATTGCCCCATCTATTTTTTGACATATAATGAATATTAGACAACTTTATGTTCAAAAGTGTTTATATGGCATCTTGATTAAAATACAGACTATCACAAGTGTATCTGATGCTCAGAATCTCATATAAAACTCATATATCTCCATTCTGAGGCAGACATTATATGCCGTAATGTAGTTCTTCATTTTTAAAAAACTAATATTCATTACATATAGATGAAGACACTGATCATACCTATTTATAGATGAAAGCTGAATTATCAGCTATATTATATTTACTTACATTTTTCTCTTTGGGGTATCATTTTGTTTCTCATCTTACAGAAGCTTATATGCTATAAGGATTTAATAAATTACTTAATAAATTAAGCATTTGGGAATAGTGATGTGTATTGTTTTTCCTGCTCAGTAGAAACATACAACTGGCTGGTTGGTAATTTACCAGCTACAATGGTTGGTAATCTACCAACTACAATTTGAAGTTGGCTTCTGTATCATTGGGTAAGGTAGCTGGAGTGTCTTTTCATCCTCATGCCACCCTATCTCCACTTATTTTCCAAAATGCTGACTATGTCCATACATGCATTTCTCACACAATGACTATTCTGGGTCTTCCTCACTGGGTCCAGTGCCTATTCTGGGTCCTCCTCATTGGGGAGCTTTTTAAGTTTCCCTCTTGTTTCTTTACAGCCATTTATCAAACTTATGAGAGCTGTTTAAATATTTATGTACTTTCTGGTAGAAAATTCAGACATGTCTTTTCTTCCCTCTAATATTCTCAGTTTAGTTATACCTCCTGTACCCCTTAGAAATAGGATTGCAAATGCATAACAGGAGTGCCTGCAAGCCCCAGCCCTACCCGTAGGAGACATTGCTACAGGAACAGGGCACTGTTTTCAGAGAGGCCCAGGGAGTCTCACTTCTCAATACCGCTCTTACATCATCAGCCGTCTGGAATCAATAAAGAAGATGAAACCTATTTAGAATTTTTTGCCTCAAGTTTTTGTTTTGTTTTCCTCTTTCTTCAAGCCTTTGTGCAGAACAGAATGAATCTCCACAACATCCCACTCCATCACCCTTGAAGACAGGCTCGTGGGCAGCTAACGTCAGATGCTGTAGCATAAAGATGTTTGGAATGAAAAGACTGGAAACAACTACAGAAGAAAACTGTGTCAGGGCGATGTAGTAAGTGTTCCCTGGAGAGATTGTTTTTCATACCTAAAAAAAACTGAAGTCCATAAAAATGTTTCCTATGGAAAGTTCCACCAAGGGAGAGCTTTTGCAGAAGTCATTCATGAATGTAGGTCACCTGGGTTCCTTCTTTCCATGGATTTTGCAAAGAGAACAAAATTAGCAAAAAGCGTTGATATGGCACATACAGGTTCAGAGCTCTGTGAGTTAAGGTAGAATCTTTCTTTATTTTAAATGCTGCATGCTAATCAGCTGCACATAGAAACTAACAATACTTTGTAAATATGTGGAAGCCTTAAGCAACCCGTCAGCCTGGTATAAAGATGCATGTCATATAGGCATGAGGCACAGAAACAAGATGACCAAAAAGGACATGAAGCAGGGTACTATCCCAGATCCGGGCACCATTGACTCCCGATGAAGACCACTGGGAACTAACAGGAGACTCACGCTGTAATCACAACTTTCACTTGACACGTTATGTAACGATGTCACCAGCCAATGTTTTAAGAGCTTTATAAATATTAACTCACTTATTCCTCATAACAACCTTGTCATGTAGTTACCATCATTATCTCCATTTTTTTCAGTGAGAAAACTGAGGCACAATGAAGTCATAGCTAGGCTGCCTTTTATCTGTTATTTATACTTTGAGAATTTTTTTTAAATGTATGCTTATTTTTCCTCTTAGCAAATTGTACATAATTTGTTTCATGAAGAAGGCTCCATCCTTTATTGGAGCTCTGATAAAATACCGAGATACAAGAATCACTCCAAAGTGTATTTCAGAATTTACTATTCTACCTGCCATCCATATAAAAAATAGTATGTACATATCTATATGTAATATTTAAATATTTATATGCAAAATAAAATTATATACAAGCAGCTTTTAAACATGGACATGTTTATAAATTTTTTTAAACTAATGAAAAATTATAAACAAATAAATTTCATTAGTTAGAGCAGTCAAAAATTGTAAATCAACGAATTTCATTAGTTGCAATTTATAAACGGAATACTGTGCAGTGGCTAAGTTTTTATCAGTTTAAATATAATCTGCGTAGAGTGTGTGGGTGTGTGTGCACATGCAGTTTTGTGGGGTTTGTTTTTTGGTTTACTTTGCATGTTTTTTTGTTTGTTTGTTTTGTTTTTATTTTTGTATTTATCCTGATTGGAGTTCAATGTGTAGACCTCTGGTTTGGTTGTCTGGCATTACTTTTGAAAAAATCTTGACCATTATTTCTTCAGATATCTTCTCCCAGATTCCAATTTTGCAGATGTTAGAATGTTTCATGTTTTGTTGTTGTTGTTTCTTGAGACACAGTCTCGCTCTGTCGCCCATGCTGGAGTGCAGTGGTGGTATCTCAGCTCACTGCAACCTCCGCCTCCCGTGTTCAAGTGATTCTCCTGCCTCAGCCTCCCGAGTAGCTGGGACTATAGGTGCGTGCCACCACGCCCGGCTAATTTTTGTATTTTTAGTAGAGACAGGGTTTCACCATATTGGCCAGGCTGGTCTCGAACTGCTGACCTCTCAATCTGCCCACCTCAGCTTCCCAGAGTGCTAGGGATTGCAAGTGTGAGCCACCGCGCCCGGCTGAATGTTTGATACTTTTAAGAACCTTTTAGATGCGGTTTTGCTTTCTCACTCTTTTCATCCTTGTGCTGAATTCAGAGCATTTCTATCAGCTTATTTTCAGGTGTTTACGGCTTCCTTCCTTGAGGGTCCCTGGACATCTTCTAGCCGGCCCTCGCTTCCTGTGAGGGCTGCAGGGAGGCTCCTTCTGGCTCTCAGCATCCCCAGGTAGAGGCTGAGGGTCCAGCTGCTGAATTTCTGTTTATAAAGTATTTGAAAATATAAAAAAGATGTATATGACACAATATAAAATAAAATGTAATTGTAGGAGTAACTGTAAAAAGTGAGACAAATCCATGGCACAACTACAAATATGTAAAGCAATCCGTATTTTGATCCGACAAAAGTCCCAAGTTCTTAGGAAATATCCCTCACTTTCTGATTGAAACATGGGATCTGCTGGGAAAGATTTTTCCTTTTGATTTCTATTTTTCCCATTATTTATAATTAGCATATGTCACTTATTTCTTAAAATAATTCCTGATTATCCACAAGACATTATACCAATAAGTTCACTTCCATTCTGCACTGTTAAATGTCTCTGAGTTTAGGGCACTCGTGACTCATGTTTGAAAGCTGAATGTTGTGCTTCTTGCGGCTTTAGCTCAGCACCACTATGAAAAGGCAGAAAACGTGCCTGCCAGGCAGTGGAGTCAGGGCCAACCCACTCCAACGGGAATGGGCTTTAGGGCCCTTGGCTGCAATTGGGATTAAGCCACCTGGTTCAATGTTCTTTCTTTGTCACGTAGACTGAAAGGCCTGATGAGTGCCCTGTGAGGAGGCTTTCCTTAGCTGTATTATTTTTTTTTTTTGAGATGTAATTTCGCTCTGTCACCTAGGCTAGGGTGCAGTGTGCGATCTTGGCTCACTGCAACCTCCGCCTCCTGGGTTCAAGCGATTCTCCTGCCTCAGCCTACCCAGTAGCCAGGATTACAGGCATGAACCACTATGCCCAAAATAATTTTGGTATTTTTAGTAGAGATGGGGTTTCACCATGTTGGCCAGGCTGGTCTTGAACTCCTGACCTCAGGTGATCCTCTCCCCTAGGCCTCCCAAAATGCTGGGATTACAGGTGTGAGCCACTGCGCCCCAACTCCTTAGCTGTCTTAATGGTACTTGATGTTCAGAAAGAATGGTTTCATTCACTCATGTGTTCCTCTAATAAGCATCAGTGGGGAACTGCTTGGTGTGGAATTGGGAGAGAACGACAGGGTCCCACCCTCAGCGAATGCACAGGCCACTGGGTGAAAGAGATGTCAGCTTATCCATAGCCTGACAATCAGGAGTCCAAGGAAGAGTGGCTGGTACAAGAAGGAGTGACTGTCTCTGTCCATAGGGTTGAGAGAAGGCCTGGAGAACCCCACACTCAGGGAGATAATGGAGTCTTGACCACACTCTAAAAGAAACCAGGACCTCCCAGGCAACACAAGGCAGCACATGAGAAGAGGCAAGGAGGCTCAGAAACGGGCATGTGACTTGTAGTCATGAATAGAGAATGTGGTCACCAAGATAACTGGGTGGAATTGTGTACCCTAGAACTCATGTGTTGAAGTCCTAACCCCCCGCCATCAGAATGTGACCTTACTTAGAGATGGGGTCTTTCCAGAGGTCATCAAGTTAAAATGAGGTCATTAGGGTGGGCTTCATCCAATATGCCTGGTGTTCTTATAGAAAGGGAAATCTAGAGACACGCACACAGGAAGGATGCCACGTAAACATGAAGACAGCCATCTACAAGCCACGAAGAGAGGCCTGGAACCGATCGGCCCTCACAGCCTCAGAAGAAACCCCTGCCAGTACTTTGACTGTGTTCTTTGCCTCCAGAATCGTGAGATAAAAATGTACTATTGTTTAAGTCACTCAGTTTATGGTATGTTGTTATGGCAACCCCAAGGAACTAGTACAGTGGGTGAAGGGCAGCATTGGGTGCCATGTTCCAGAGTGAGTCATTTAATATGTTGAAGTGAAATGCTCTCGGAGGATGTCAAGCAGCTCAGGACAGGCAGCAACAATGTACTTCAGGAAGGGTGGTATGAACTCAATGACTGGGGCAGGTCACAAGCCAAGCCTTCCCTGATTCTCTTCATCTTGATGATCTGGATGCTTTAAGTGTGTTTGTTTCTTTGTTTGTTTGTTTGTTTTTTTGAGACAGAGTCTGACTCTATCACCCAGGCTGGAGTGCAATGGCGAGGTCTCGGTTCACTGCAACCTCTGCCTCCCAAGTTCAAGCAATTCTCCTGCCTCAGCCTACCAAGTAGCTGGGACTACAGGCACATGCCACCACACCCAGCTAATTTTTGTATTTTTTTCGTTGAGATGGGGTTTCACTATGTTGGCCAGGCTGGTCTTGAACTCCTGACCTCTTGATCTACCCTCCTCAGCCTCCCAACGTGCAGGAAGTGTTTTTAAAGACACAGTGTCTGCCTCCAAGGAACTCAAACTAGCAGACCAAGATTAACTGTACAATCAAAAGAGGAGAAGCTGAAATTGGGATGAGTACAAAGTGCTACCCAAATACAGAAAATGAAGAAATTAACTTTGATATGTTTAGAAAAGCTGGGGACATATTATAGGAAAAGACACAGTAGTCTTTTGGCAAGGAAATAGGCTACTATTCCAAATATTATTGGAATGATTTAAATATTTGAATAGAGAAGAATTATCTCAGTTGTGGAAGAATTAAATACAGATATGTTAATGTAAAATTTCATACAGACAATATACTCTACATGCAAAAGAAAAAATGCAATAAAATAAAGTCATTGTTACTGGTAATGTTTTATTTACTTATTTTAAGAGACAAAGTCTCACTCTGTCATCCAGGCTGGAGTGCAGTGGTGATCATAGCTCACTGAGTCTTGATCTCCTGGGTTCAAGAAATCCTTTCACCTCAATAGCTGGGACCACAGGTGCATGCCACCATACCCAGCTAATTTTTTTTTTTTTTTTTTTTGAGACGGGTCTCACTCTGTCACGCAGTCTGGAGTGCAGTGTCGCGATCTCGGCTCATTACAAGTTCTGCCTCCCGGGTTCATGCCATTCTCCTGCCTCAGCCTCCCAAGTAGCTGGGACTACAGGCGCCCACCACCACACCCGGCTAATTTTTTGTATTTTTTAGTAGAGACGGGGTTTCACCATGTTAGCCAGGATGGTCTGGATCTCCTGACCTCGTGATCCACCCACCTTGGCCTCCCAAAGTGCTGGGATTACAGGTGTGAGCCACTGCGCCTGGCCCACACCCAGATAATTTTTTTTAAAATTTTGTAGAGATGGGGCCCTCTATGTTGCCCAGGTTGTTCTCAATCTCCTGGCCTCAAACAGTCCTCCTGCCTCAGCTCCTTAAGTGCTGAGATTATAGGCCTAAGCCATTGCACCTGGCCAACTAGTGATGTTCTAAAAACACCTTAATGTTGCCCAGTAGATGAACAAGAATTTTTAATCAACAGGGAAGATGAGAAGACTGCAGAAAATCTTGAAAAAGTAGCCAGATTGCTGACATTTGTCTGATGAATCCCAAGATCTGATTTTAAAGGAATCCTGAAGTTCTCATCCTAGTTCTCTCTCCTGGGTGTACATGTAAGGGTTCAGCCCTTCAGACACCTTTGATCAGACATTGTGAGCTGTGCCTTGATCTTCACCAAATACTGGTTTTTATTTTTGAGCATATCTCCGGCTTGTCTCATCTGTTGAGTTTCTGCTAGGAAAGATCATCATCAGCTTAAATCGTAAAGGGCCATGGGTTTTTCAAGGGCTTGTTTTTGTGTCCTGTTGAAGTCTAACAGCTTATGGAGGAGACAGGTGTGTGTCTGCGGGTGATTGCTAACTAGTCTGGTCACTTCATGTTTATTGCAGTTTATTCTACCACGCTGACTATAAGGTGTTACATGTTGAAATGAAAGTTTTATCTAAATGACCCTAAAAGTCTGTGAAAATTTCCTGTTGGTAACAGAAAGCATACCTTTTAGTTTATATTATTTGTGAATGAAGGCTTAAGTTTTCTATCCTGTGAGAATAAACTCTGGGATTTCTCCAGAGGCTGTTGAAAGAGGATTACCCCTGGGTTTGGCAGTTCAAACGTTGTTGTGAGCAGTGGAAAGAGTTGAGAATGATGGTAAAAACCACAGACAAAACATTGAGAGTCACCGAGGGGTGGGAGTATGGCCTTGCATGTCCCCTTCCAATTTTCATGACACTGAGACATGTGAAAGCTCCAGATCCCTCCTATCAAAAAGTAATTGCTTATTCTAGGCCTTGGGGCAGAACACCTGTTTTTAACGTCTTGGCTGACCACTAACTGGGTCAGGGATTTTCAGCACTGTCTGCGTGTGAGAACCACCTGGGAAGCTTTAGAAATCCTCGGTGCCCGTGCAGCACCCCCAAACCAATTAGGTCATAATCTATGTGGTGGGACCCTCGAAGCAGCGTTTGTAATGTTCCTCGAGTGAATACAATATGTAGTCAAGTTTGAAACCAGTATCGACTTTATGTCCGGGATAAGTCATTTCAATTCTCTTTATCTAGGCCTCATCCATCTGTACAATGGAATGTTTTAGATGTTTTAGATGTTTCTATCTCTTCCAACTCAGAGTCAGGCTCTATCAAAGGAAAAGACATTAATATGTTTAGTCAGAAGGATTTCTTTTTTCTTTTCTTTTTTTTTTTGAGATGGAGTCTCACCCTGTCACCCAGGCTGGGGTGCAGTGGCACCATCTTGGCTCACTGCAACCTCCACCTCCCAGGTTCAAGCGATTCTCATGCCCCATCCTCCTGAGTAGCTGGGATTACAGGCATGTGCCACCACGCCCAGCTAATTTTTTGTATCTTTAGTAGATACGGGGTTTCACCGTGTTGGCCAGGCTGGTCTCGAACTCCTGACCTCGTGATTCGCCCACCTTGGCCTCCCAAAATGCCAGGATTACAAGCGTGAACCACCCAGCCGGTCAGAGGGATTTCTAAGTCTCCCTAGGTAATAAAAACAGTCCATGTTTTATGGCTCCTTAAGAAGGTCTATAGCAAAGAAGCAACACCGTGTGGCTGACCCTTGGACATCTTCAGAAGGTGAAGAGTTTGGCCTCGTGCTGAGATTGACATTCTGAAGCAAAAGAAGGGCAGAGGAAGCACCAAAAATTTGCTAATTTGCCCATCAACATCCTTTCTACCCAGCCAAATCCCTCTTATCATCCTGGCTTTGGCACTTTCCTTCCTCGGGTTGAGGCCAGAGGCAGAGGCAAGTCCGGGGAATACGAAGCCGTGGCTGAGGTCACTGAGGCTAAGCCTGGAGAACCTCATAAGGAAATCAACGGGAGCAACATCCAGGCCGGGGAAAGAAGACTTAACAGGAGCTGGGGAGAAACATCTGAAAACAAAACCTGACTCATTTAGGTCCAGAAGGAAGCTAGAGATGGGATGGACCCCAGCAGGCAAGAAGCAGGCCCTGTGGGGGTAAGATAAGCCCAGGTGAGCGGACACAGAGACCCCGGGGAGGAGTCAAGAGTGAGGTAGTGGCTTGATCAAGGGATGCATCTCAGCCACCCCAGGCATCTCAACTGTGAGTGGTTTGGTGCCCTTTTGTCAGAATAAGTTCAGGAGTTTTAAGCAGCCGGCTTCCCTCCATGGGGATGCCCAGAAAGCTCTCTCTAGGTTGCAATTCTGTCTTTGGGCTCCCCCAATTTACTGTCTGTCCCATTCACATGGAAATTAACCCTGAACTGTGAAAGCCTTTTCTCTATGTTGTGCCCTCACCTTTGTATCTTTGTAGCCCCACATTGAGGTCTGATTCATCTTCCACTTCACTTAGTGGCCAGCATAATGCTTTTCAAACTAAACAAAAGCACTTCGTAGCGTTTTTCCTCCAATGTAATAATACTTTGGGGAAATCCTTCAACTGGGGTGGGGAGGGCTAAGGAAGTATGTGTCCACATGGGATGGAATAAAATTGTAAGTGAATTTGGGATAGGGAAAGGATTGAGACCTCTCTTCTTTGGTCACAGGATGTCACGTGTGCATCTCCATCATCAAAGGTCACTTTGATGTTACAACCATCTGTTTATAGATCTGATACCTCCACTCGTCTGTGGGCTTTTAGAGGTCAGGGGTTCAGTCCTCTTCTTTCCAAATCAGATAATATACTAAGCCTTAGAAAGAACTGAGAATATTAGAATAGGAATGGCACTGGGTTTCAACATTCCAAAGTAAACTCAGATATCATTTTGGAGATGATCACTGTGAACACCTAACTTTTTAATACTATGAGCTAGGCTCTTGAGAAGGAAAAGTCTTCCTCTAAAATATATCCAGAACCTGGAGACATAGAGCACCGGTCTATACAAAACATTATTTGGAGGACATAGGTTGATGCATTAAGAAATTTTTCCACCTCTGGAAAGGGAGCTCAACAATCAACCACTTGGCTGGAGGAAGGAGGATCAGACAAGATGCAGCTGAAAAGCAAAGGGGCTCTGAGAGCTCTGAACTGTAACCGTCCTGTTCTGCCTGAGCCCTGCAGAGGGTGCAAGAGCAGGACAAATGAAACCCCCAGATGACTTGGAGATCCCCCAGCAGAGGGGCACTGAGGAGCTTTCCAAAGTGTTTCCCAAGAGATTGTATTCTCATAGGAAGTCCCGTCTCCATCCACCAGGGCACAGGAACAGTAGGTTGAGGCAATTTGGTCTGAGGGCAGCCTCTCAGAGTCCATGCAAATGTCTTGTGTGGGGAAGCTGATGGGTTCCACCCACCCACAACTACCGTCCATGCAATCATGCCTGAAACATGGCCCGCAGTCTCAAGGAAGCAAGGGATGCTGAAAGAAAGTTGCAAACTTACAAGTGTAGGAAGGTGGGGGTCATTGTCTCAAGGAAGCAAGGGATGCCGAAAGAAAGTTGCAAACTTACAAGTGTAGGAAGGTGGGGGTCGTTGTCGCAAGGAAGCAAGGGATGCCGAAAGAGAGTTGCAAAACTTACAGGTCTAGGTGGGGGTCGCTGGATGGAGCAATGTTGTGAAGGAGTGAGCCACGTCTACAGGGAGAACAGAAGCCCACATCCAAAGTGAACACCTAAGTGGGGGCCAGGCTGACCATGCGCTTAATCTACAGACCCTTATCTAGAGCCAAGGCAGTACCTGACTCAGAAAAACACAGTGAGATGGAAAGGACCTTGACTGAATTGTTTCCAGAGAGGGAGCAATTGAGTTCCAACTGAAGCCCTGAGGCGCGGGAAGTGGTAAGACGAATATCCTGTTATAAGGAAAAGTGGAGCTCATAAGTTCTGTTGCTCATAAGCTACCTAGTTTGGTTATAGAGAGAAAAAGCAAATTGCATTTTTACGCCGGTGAGTATGGTGGACTCACATTCCCATGGCTACACGATCCGTTGCATGTTGTCCTCCCAGGCTTAGGACCAGCTGGTAGTCCTTGGTGCCAACCTGTTCACTGGTCTTCACATTAGGAACCCATAGCCTTAAACTATCTCTACTAAATGCATTTTGAAAGTTTGGTCAACAAAGTCAACATATTTGAAGGATTTAAATTATTCTTCCAGCAGACATTTTCTGTAAAGGTGGAGGTGGTAATTATTTTTGGCCTTGTGGGCACTGTCTCTGTCACTACTACATAACTCTGCCATTAGAGCAGGAAACCAGCTATGGACAAACAGTAAATGAATGAGCATGGTGATGTTCCAGAAAAACCTTATTTGCAAAGACAGGTAACAATGGGCCAGGTGGGGCCTCAATCATAGTTTGTCAAAGCCTTCTCTAAACACTGTCAAGTCTATTCCTGGACTAACCCGGAGAACAGGGGACAGTGATTTATAGACTGCATGATTTCACTTTGCAGAAGTGTTTAACCATTAGCTGGAAATGCCATTACCAGACTATAGTAATGGATGTTGTCAGAAGCACCATTCTTTTGGCTAAGGTGGGATGACATGCCCATGCCTAGCTGCAAAAGAGGCAAAGAAACAAGTAACTGACATTTTCAGACACCTGGTGGGATATGGGCTTGGTTTGATTAGGTAATTGCATTGGTCAGGATAGGCTTAAACGACAAGCACTCAAACCTCCTTTATGCTAATTGTCCACACTGCTTCTGCAGGGACCTGATCTCCATCATCACAATTTCACTCTAGTACTCTGGGTGAAGGAACAGTTTCTACCTGGGACATTGCTGGTTACTGTGGAAGAAGGAAAAGAGTGTGGCAAAGCACATGCTAGATTTTTAAGTTTTTTCCCCATAAGTGATGTGCTCTATTTTGCCTTATTATTGTGACATTTCACTGGTCACGGCAAGCCCCATGGCTATACTGTGTTGATGGTATGTGGAATCAAATTTATCATAAGCCCATTGAGAGAACAAGAAACAAAATCCTTCTAAGGAACTCCAGTGCTACCCCAGCACAGTGGGCAGCTGACCTAAGAAGCTGGTGCTGGAGTCAGGAACAGACAAGAAGAGGGCTCAGTGATGCCCTCAGAGAAGCAAGGAACAAGGACAGGCAGGCTGAGAAGGATCTCACCCCAGGCAGGGAGGGTGACGGCCACAGCAACATGGGTCTCCAGAGTTCACAGCATCACCTCTAGTTAAGATTCTCACAAATTTCTATCTGACCAAACTTGTAAGTTATTGAATAGTGGCACCACCCCTCAGGCTCCAGAGAGTCCTTCTAGGGCCTGAGAGCCACCCAGTGTCCCTCAAAAGGGGTCACACAGACACCAGGGAACACGTCATTGTCTCATAAATTACTTCCCTTAAAAAAAAGCACTGAAATTTCCTGTGAAAACATGCAAGAGTAGAACAGAAATGCTGGATGCACACCTGCATACTGAGAAGGTTTTCACTGCTTTATACTTTTTTACAAAAGCACACCCACAATTCCATCATGTTCTTGTGTTTTCTTGTTTCCCCAGGAGGGGCATGCTAGGTCCAAGCCCTTTCTTTCTTCTGACTGGCAGGAAATCTGGCCACCATCTCTAGGACAGCTGGCTCCGTGCTCCCCTCAAGGGTCTAGGTAACTCAGACCTCTGTGGTTGCTTCGTGCTTCAGTAGCTAAGCCACGTCAGCACCACTGTTAAAAACACCAGTTGTTAAAGATGAAACAGAGATTGGAGCAGGTGGGCTGTGTTGGCTGAGATGTTACACCTACCAAATCTGCAGAGAAAAAGAACTTCACGGTGCAGTTCACTGCACTTTAAAACACACACACACAGACACACACACGCACACACAGACACACACACACACACAGACGTGCATCTACTTGGAGCCAAAAACAAAGAATGAGCGAGCCAGAAAGGGAGAGTGCCGACAGCACGAAGGCAGCTTGTCTCTCTGGGCTCTGCCTTGAGAAATGCCAGTATGCAAAAATCTGAAATATGGATTGATTTATTTGTTCTATCTGTATAAACTTCTGGAGGGTGGAGATCTTGACTTTTCATCTCAGTATCCTGAGCCCTGGACATTGCCTTTGGGTCCACAAAATATGTTGAATGAAGAAAGAGTCGGGGGGTGAGAGAGAGAGAGAGAGAGAGAGGGAGAGAGAGAGAAGCAATGAGAGGAGAGAGATTTCTTTGTTTCACAAAAGAATTCACTGGGAGGCCCCCTTAAACAGTATGCTTATGGGGCCTCTTGGATGGCTCCTTAGAAACAACTACCTACCTGACACATGGGCAAAAATGAGAAAAGAAATTAAAATAGTTTCTATTTCTATAGCACTTTCGTACACGCCTTCTCTTCCAGTTCTCATGTGTCTCTTGGTTCCCTGATTCCAGCTATAGTATAGTAGGTTTGGTTTGGTTTATTCTTACATGATATTGGTAACAGACAAAGTAAACAATACAATATCTCACAATCTATTCCAGTAAGAAAGCGGACACTATAACTCAGTGTATAAAAAAAGTTAATTAATTTTTATTTATTGATTGACTTGATAAATATATTCTAAATGCTTACCATACACTAGACTTTGTGGTAGGGGCCCGTTTTAGTTTATAATCTGCAACACGTAGCATACAGCATGAATTTGTAAAGTAATAAACACACTGAGGGGATGGCTTTGGTTTTATTATTTATTTTTGTACTATGTGTAAAGGGATGATGATATACATACTTGAAACATTAACATGAGGGAAAAATAAGAAAACACCCAGTACCTGCTGGGCACACGGCAGGTACTAGATAAAGCTTTATTTTCTTTCTCTTTAATAATTCATAAATTATGGCCAGATTAACTGATTAGTTAACACATTTACTATTGTTATTATAAAAAACATGCTGTAAGTACCAGAATTTCAAAGGTAAGATATTTGTTTTCATCAACCAACCTAAATTTGCTAAAGAAACACAACACCTGACCAGTTGTGGGCTAGACTATGAGTTCTAGAGGAGTCTCACTGCAGGTGCTATGAGGCCTCAAAGGACTGTTCGCTGTGGGCTAAGCTCATCAGAAAAATATTCTTAGAAGAGGTAAGCTTAGAAATACAGAAGAAGCTGGATGCGGTGGCTCACGCCTGTAATCCCAGCACTTTGGGAAGCCAAGGTGGGTGGATCACGAGGTCAGGAGTTTGAGACCCGCCTGACAAACATGGTGGAATCCTGTCTTTGCTAAAAATACAAAAATTAGCCGGGCATGGTGGCAGGTGCCTGTAATCCTAGCTACTCAGGAGGCTGAGGCAGGATAATTGCTTGAATCTGGGAGGCAGAGATTGCAGTGAGCCAAGATCATGCCACTGCAGTCCAGCCTGGGCAACAGAGCAAGACTCCATCTCAAAAAAAAAAAAAAAAAAAAGAAAGAAAATAGAAATACAGAAGAAATATGAGGCAGTTTCATGAAGGGGAGATGGATACAACATGTCTCTGGCAAGGAGCTTGATACGAGCAGAGTTCCACCAGGCCGACTTATTTAGCAAACAGTCAGGTGCCTAACCTCGACTCTCACAGCAGTAGATTTCCATTGCCTCATTTATTTATCACTCACTTGTGAAGGGTGTCTACCGGGAAACGTGTTTATAAAGCAGCCATGTATTAGGAGATGAAGAAAATCCAGCCGCAGTTCCTCCTCAGAAGTTTAGGTCATGTTTTATAATGAAGGAATGTCAATGTTTATTTTAGGGATCAATTTGATATACGTCATGTCTTTGTTGAACACCATCCAAACTCCAGATCGTTGATGCATTTATTCATTAACTTATTTTTTAAACATACCAGAAAGACCATGTTAGGTGAAAAGTAATTTAAAATTTAATTATTTTCTACCACTGCCTTCAAACCTGCTCTGTAATCTCTTTTCACTGCATTATTCAGAGTTCTCCAAAGAAATAAAACCAATAGGAGAAATGATAAATAAATAGATAGATGATGGATAGATGGATTGATGGATAGATAGGTAGATAAAATAGAGTAGATAGATGATAGTTGATAGATGATACATGATAGATGACTGATGATAGAGATAGATGGATGATGGAAAGATAGGATAATAGATAAGATAGATGACAGATAATAGATAGATGATAGAAAGATAGGATAATAGATTAGATAGATGATAGATAATAAATAGATAGACAGATAGATAAACAGATAGACAGATAGATGATAGATTTGTTATGATAATTGGCTTGTATCATCATGGAGGCTGTGAAGTCACACAATCTACCCTCTACAAGCTGGAGAGCCAGGGAAGCCAGGGTGTCATTCTGTCCAAGTTCGAAGGCACAAGAACCAGTAGCACCAATATTTAAGGGCAGGAGAGAGTGGACGTCCCAGGTCAGAGAGAATACATTTGTCCTTCCTCTGCCTTTTTGTTGTAGTTGGGCTTTCAACAGATTGGATGATGCCCTCCCACATTGGTGAGAGCGGATCTTCCTTACTTAGTCCACTGATTGAAATGCTAATCTCTTCCAGAAACTCCCTCCCAGACACACCGGAATAGTGTTTTACCAGGTATCTGCATATCCCTTAGCCTAGTCAAGTTGACACATAAAATTAGTCATCACACTCACCAATAAAACACAGTCCCACAACTTATCACTTTTAGATATTAACAAACATTCTCATTTTTAGGTGTTAAAAATTGCAGTCAATTTTAATATCAAAACCTTAGCCTTTCATGCAATATAAAGTTTTGTCTCTCATTTACCAGTACAGGCCAGATTTGTGATCCTGAAGATTAGTAAATGAAGAGAGGCAAAGTTGGCTTCTTTGCTCTCCTCTCTTAATGTTATTTATTTATTTATTTATTTTATTTTTGAGACATGGTCTCAGCTGTTGCCCAGGCTGGAGTGCAATGGTGCAACCATGGCTTGCTGCAACCTCCACGTCCAGGGCTCAAGCAATCATCTCACCTCAGCCTCCTGAGTAGCTGGGACCACAGGCATGTGCCAGCACACCCAGCTAATTTTTTACAAAATTTTTGTAGAGACAGGGTCTCTGTATGTTGCCTAGCCTGGTCTTGAAATCCTGAGCTCAAACAACCCTCCTACCTCAGCTTCTCAAAGTGCTGGGATTATAGGCATGGGCAACCATACTTGGCCTCTCAATAACTTTTAAGTTACTGATTCCTGCAAGTTCCTAAAGAGAAAGAAATGGTTAAAAAGGTGAAAATGACATTACCATTTTTACTGAAATAAGATATAATCAATTATAAAATGCAACAGAATTTCAGTAAAATATATGTCCACACACATACACAGAGTACTTTATTAATTCTAAAGCGACATCTCTCTCACCAATGAGACACCACTACTCATGTATTAAAAAATGATTTTAAGTTAATATTACCAAGTGCTGGAAAAGAGGTGAAACAACTGAAATTTTTATACACTGTGCCTGCTGGGGTAAATGCAAAATTGTAGAGCCACTTTAAAAATGGTTTGGCAATTTTTTAAAACATAGACACAGGCTTGCTATATAGCCCATCAATCCCACTCCCAGGCATTTACCCAAGAGAAATGAAATCTTATGTTCACACAAAAACCGGGAAGTGAATGTTGACAGCAGCCTTATCTCTAATTGGAAAAAAAAAATCGGGAGAAAACCAAATGTCTTTCTATGGGTAAATGAATAAAAAGCTGTAGTACGTTCATAGATTATTACTCAGCAATAAAAAGGGCTGATTGTCAAATGCATTTTGCTAAGTGAAAAAAGTAAAGAGGCTATAGACTATATTATTCCACTTACGTAAGAGTCTACAAAAGGCACAAATGCAGAGTGGTGAAAATCAGTTTGGGAATGGGAGAAGGAGTTAATGACAAAGAGCCAGCCCAAAGGAATTTGGGGCCATGATGGAACGTTTCTGTATTTTGATCATGGTCATTCATTCATTTGTCAAAACTTATAAAGTGGAACAGCACAGAGAGTGAATTTTGTTGCATGTAAATTGCAAAAGAAATGAATAAACACATCCTGTTACAGAGCATTCACTCATACATTCAAGTCCCCATTCTTCATGTGTATTTTATGCCAAGAGATAAAAATGAATGATCAATAATAATCTCTGACGAAGCCACACCTGGTAGAGGAGCTCATGTTCTAGTTTCACTCCAAAAGCCCTGAGAAAGGCTCGGCTCAGATCCTGGGAAGGTGCCTGTGAAGTTCATCATGAGATTTATTAAGGATGTGTTTATTTAAGGTTATCTGCACACCTCAAGCACCTGGTATATTCTCCCTTTAATTTTACACACAACTGAAGAGCAAATGCTTCCCTTCATTCATCTGGGATCACTAAGTAATTAATGGTGTATGTCCTTCGGTTGTGATTTCATTAGTTATGAATGTTTTGTTTTATAAAGGTGTTCTTTTCCTCTCTGCCGGGGGAAAAAAAGGACAGTTAATGGCATTGCTAATGATATTGATGATTAGATATCTTTTTACATTTAAGAATACAGTACTTTTCTTTTCTTGAAATGACATCTTCTATGATGAGGACTCCCTTTTATTATGCAATTTTTGCCTTTCTAATCCCATGATTCAAATTAAATTGTAAATCCTCTGTATTAAAAAAGACCAGTTTTTTAATAAACTGTTCTTTTATTAGTTTATGAAGGATATGTTATGAAGGACGTTATGAAGGATGAAGGTGGAACATCTTCATCCAGAGCTGCCGTTCTCCTCCTGAAGAATGTTCAAAATTGTATCTGCATATATTCTCTATGGTTTAAACCATGGTGATGTATAGAAACACATGTAAGGAATAAAATAGACCCTAGCCCAGCTCTTGTCTGGCCCAAGGCATCTAGGAAGTGAATGATTCTATCATGAGATTATAAGGAGGCCTTTCTAACATATTAGGGAGAATCTGTCTACAATCTGTGCTAGCTAAAATAATACACTTGTGTCATTTTACCTGTGATTGCTAGCGCAAAGCCCTGCCATAGAACTTGTCTATGTGGCATTAGTAGGAACAACTAGTTCCCTTAATAGCCCACTTCCTAATTTGAAATGCTTCCAGGCCAAACGATATGGTATCAATAACAAAGGTGAATAGTGAAGTGTCTGCAGTTTGACTTCTTGCAGCTTTGGCATGGGTTGGCTTAGAACAGCTTTTTCTTTCACCCAGCTATTATCCAGGTCATTCCCAGCATATGCATTTCACCTTCACTGACAGTCTCCTCTCAGCACCAATACAATGTGCTACTGAGGATCAATAGAACTGAAAGATCCTTTGCCTCCCAGGAGCTTGCTGTCTACATCAGAGAATAGCAACGTAAGAGAATTTAGAGATGCGTGGGAATAAGTAAATGCATGATTAAGAATGTCAGGGGCCAGGCACAGTGGCTCACGCCTGTAATCCCAAAACTTTGGGAGGCCGAGGCAGGCAGATCATGAAGTCTGGAGATCGAGACCATCCTGGCCAACACGGTGAAACCCTGCCTCTACTAAAAATACAAAAATTAGCTGGGCATGGTGGTGCATACATGTCATCCCAGCTACTCGGGAGGCTGAGGCAGGAGAATCGCTTGAACCAGGGAGTCGGAGGTTGCAGTGAGTGGAGATCGCAGCACAGCACTCCAGCCTGATGACAGAGAGAGACTTTGTCTCAAAATTAAAAAAGAAAAAGAATGGCAGGATAAATAATGAAAGCAATACTTGCTTATTTTACACACAGGGAGTTTCTTAAATAGCTTTGTATATATTATCTATTGATAAATCCAGCCACCTTTGTCCTCAGCCAAAGGACATTCTTTTTTTCTTATCAAGCATTTCAAATATGTAATTGCAAGATATTTACCAACCACTCTCTAGGAATCCACAATAGAATTAAGAAAACAAAGGCATGTGCACATAAAATCGCTAAAAAATAATACAAGGCCAGATAAACTTAAGAATTTAAAAAGGTAGTAGACACAGAAGCAACAAAGGCCATAGAAACTTAGAGAAACAGGAGAATGAATTCTCCAGACTGGCTAGGAGCCCCTCGGGAAGGAGGTCAGCCTGCACTGAGAAGAAGAAGGATAGTATTACAAAATAGGAAAGGCACTTTTATGTACATTTGAAATTTCTGTAAGTTCTGCAATGTTTGGAATAACATTATTCTCAGCAATGAGGAAAACAGCTTCTGGAAAGCTCGGATTCATTTCCTTCCATCTTTTCTGGCCCAGGGTCTTGCCCGAGCACCTTCCCAGCAAAACCAGAGGAGTGCACGGATTGTGTCCTCCTTGGGTCGTGAAACCACCTCTACACACACTACTTTTTCCAGAAAGATGGACTGGAAGATAAGCCAGTCTCAGTGTCAGTCTCAGACACATTCTGGGGACCACATGGAATAGAGGACAGGCAGATCCTTGAAGAAAATGGAGTGGTGGTCACTGGCAAATGACAGTGATGTACCACACCTTTCTACCCACTCTCCCCACCATGAAGCCCACCACGCTTACCCTCGGCAAGTCAGTCTCCTTACTGTTTCCTCTTCATGCCATGTTTGTTCCTGACTCTAAGGCTAAGACTTTTCTCACATTGTTTGTCTCTACTAGAACCTTCCCTCTTTTCTGATACTAACCATTTCTTCATGCTCAAGGCAAGCTGACCTCCATGGGGGATTCCATGCTAGTCCAGACACTTCTGTCTCTGCTCCTTGGAGGTTCTAGAGCTCCATATTCAAAGCACATCCATGTTTCCTTCACTGAGATTCCCCAGGACTTAAAATTTTACCACATCCTCTCCTTCACTCACTTTATCTACTGTGTATGTGTGTGTGTGTGTGTGTGTGTGTGTGTGTGTGTAGGACATATCCATTATCTATGGTTTGTTTTTCTTAAACCATTTGAAAGCAGGGCAGAGACATGAAGCTCCATCATTCCTAAATTCTCCAGTATGTATTTGCCCAAATTGTAACCATCCTCCAACTCCCCATGTCTGAATACCAACATGGTAGCCACATTCCCATCCAATCTAGAGATCCCATTCAAATTTCACAACTGTGCTACAATATCTCATTTTTCTCTCTGACCCAGAATCCCATACAGGAATGTGCATTGCCTTAATTCTCATGTCTCCTCAGTCTTCTCCTACATGGCAAGGATGACCCCAAGCCGACGTCCAGCATTTCCTCACACGTGGGCATATTCAGGTCATGCTTTCCTGGTAAAAATCCCACTGGAAGGATGTTGTGTTCTCCTCTGTGTATCACATGAAAGGCATGTGATGCTCGCCCCTCTTATTCGCTTTGGTCACCTGGTCATATTGGTGTCTGCCAGGTTTCTCCATTGTAAAGTCATCATTTCCCCCTTTTTAATTTATTAGCATTTTCTAGGGTGATATTATGTCAATAACCCGTTCCTCATCAAACCTGTACTCACCAGCACAGTCCCCTCAAAGAACATTCACCCAAATCAGCTGCTACTGTGATGGCTGCTACAAGGAGATTTTCTGTTTATGTCATTCCTACTCCTTTTGCATTTATTATCCAGCATTCTATTGTAAGGAAGGGCTTCCTGTTAATTCATTTGCCCACTTATTCATTCATTTATCTACTTTATCTATTTAAATTTGTATGAAATCATGTATTTCTATTTTATTCAATTTGTTTATTCCTCTAATTAGTCATTTATGTTCAAATTTTCCCAGATTTACCTACTGGGAGCCCTGAAGATGAATTATGTGCCCCTTTGACATAGTCTCATTTTTAAAAAAAATGAATGGACTGTTGTTTTTGTAAGAATTTTCATGGCCAGGCACAGTGACTCATGCCTATAATCCCAGCACTTTGGGAAGCCAAGGCGGATGGATCACCGGAGGTCAGGAGTTTGAGACCAGCCTGGCCAACATGGTGAAACTCCATCCCTACTAAAAATACAAAAATCAGCCAGGTGTGGTGGTGCACGCCTGAAATCCCAGCTACTCAGGAGGCTGAGGCAGGAGAATTGTTTGAACCTGGGAGGCAGAGGTTGCAGTGAGCCGAGATCGTGTCACTACACTCCAGTCTGGGTGACAGTGCGAGACTCCGTCTCAAGGAAAAAAAAAAAGGAAGTTTCAGGTTTACATAAAAATTCAATAGAAAGTACAGATAGTTCTTTTACACCCCCTCACTACCTCCCTCCTCCCGTTTCCCTCATTGTTAACATCTTTGATTAGTGTGGTACTTTTTTACGTTTCTATATATTTTTAATTAGGAAATTTCATTAAATGTATGTAAAATTAAGAAAAGTAAGAATATAAAGTGATTTGTCCTACCGCACAGAAAAACAATTAAATTTTCTATATTCATAATTTAAGGACCATATTTATGAAATATTTTGAAACCAGGAGAGATAAATGATGAACATTTTTCTAAATAGTTAAATACTACATTGCACTGGTGAGTTTTAAATGAGAAGAGAATGAAAATATATCTCCACTGGAGGATTAAGAAGAGTGTAAGAAACACCTGGCACTTTTTTTGAAATATATACCCACTCAGCTCAGAGATTCTGGTAAGATGCCAGAGCAGTCCAATCTTTTGTAGTACTTGGGTCATGCCCTACTGGGGTAAACTATATACTAACCATGAAATCACTCTTTCCTGTTACGGAAGAAGCACAGGCACAGATCTTAGATCCCAGGCTCAGATGAAGCAAAGCGACTTGCTTTGGCCAACAGAATATGAGCTGCCATGATTTATACCAATTTAAGTACACACGTTTTGAGTCATTGCAACTTTTCTCCAGCCTCTTGAAGTTCTGTGAGCCACCATGAGAATAATGTATGCCAGATAGTAGCTTTATCTTTGGCCTGGATGCTGGATGACTTAGCCCAAGCTGCAGACTGGAGCCAAGCCAAACGGAGGCAAGCAGAGCCCAGAAGAGTCACCGTGAACGTGTAGACCCATGAGTGAGAAGTAAGCACTTATTGCACAAGCCACTGATATGTTGTGGTTGCGTGTTACTGCAGCAAAGTTGACTAATACAGCTGTAAGCTGTTCAGCTGTGGAATAAATGCCAAGGAAAGTAATCCTTACATCATCTTTGCTTTATTGAAATGTAATTCACATACAGTTTTGACAGGTGATCCTGTTTCTCCAAGCAGCAGAGATTACAAAGAGGTATTAAGAATCACTTAGATTTTTAACACCTATTTAATCACTATTTATTTATTTTGAGACAGGGTCTCACTCTGTCACCCAGGCTGGAGAGCAGTGGTATAATCAGGGCTCACTGCAGCCTCGACTTCCCAGCCTCAGGTGACCCTCCCACCTCAGCCTCCTAAGTAGCTGGGACTACAGGTGCACACCACCATGCTCAGCTAGTTTTTTGTAATTTTTGTAAAGACAAGGTTTTGCCATGTCACCCAGGCTGGTCTCGAACTCGTGAGCTCAAGTGATCTGCCCACTTCAGCTTCCCAAAGTGCTAGGATTACAGGTATGAGCCACCTCGCCTGGTTTTAATCATTATTCTTTATTGAACTGGTTTCTCTAAACACACACACAAATAAATACTGGGAACGTACAGTCATGGTACTGTAATTATGATTTCACCAAATGAAAGGGTTCCAAAATATGACAGCTCATCAGACTCATTTGGGAAAATAATAAACAAATTACAAATCCCTGGGCTGAGCTCACCCAAATTAACTAACTGAGAAGCTCTGAGTTTGGGTTTTGTATGACCTGCCTAGCTGCTTTTTACCCAGCCAGCCAGGCAGTTTGAGGATCAATTTAATCACTTCATTTTATACATGAGCAAGGAGATACTCAAGAAAATTTAAAGCAATGAATTGGAAAAGGACAATTGGAGAGATTTACTAGGAAACTAGAGGCATGGCCACCAATTGTCTAGCACCCCAGAAGAAGGCAAGCATGGTTATGTGGCGATATACATTAGAACCCACTAAAATAACATTTTGCTCAAGAAAATTTTATGTTATGTTTCAGTGCTGTAGCACTAATCACATTGCTTTATAATTTTGCTTCCTCATTTGCTCCTTCAATGTATGAATGGAAACAAATAAAATGTTTGTAAATGTATTTATAATGAATGGATGAATGGGCAGATGGGTAGGTGAACATAATCTATTTCCAAAACATGATATTAGAGACATTTTTAAATTTTAAATCTAGATCTTAAAAAGGTAAAGTTTTGGCTACCTGGAAAAATTCTTTATGGACCCTATCTCACCTTCTCAACAAATGAATGAGATCTTACTTTTCCATTTCTAGATGCATTCATGGGAGTGTAGATGAGTAACAGTAGTGCATGCAATATCAGCCCTCCACAAAACTGTGTTTCCTATAAATATTATTTTTCAAGGAGAAAATCTTGCACATAGAGGAGAGTATAAGACTGGGAGTCAGCCAAAGTCATTAAGTGCACTTGGAGTCTTCCCCTTACTATGACCTTAGGAAGGTTCCCTCCCTTCTCAGCTTTCGTTTCCTTATCCATAAAATGGAGATAATACCTACATTATAGAGCTTGGCATGGTAAGAATCTGGCAGTAAATAAATAGCCTAGGCCAGGGTCTGGCACATGTAAGGTGATCAGCAAATGTGTTCTCAGCATCCCTTTCCTGGCTCAATCCTCACTGCTTCCCTTGATGTCTTCTTCTATAAGAAACACTCATGGGTGCTTGATAAGTAGCCTTGAATCATATTTTGAAACTGACTCTAAGAAGCAAAGCCGTGTATAGTACACATTGGTGCCCAGAGCAACGTAGCCTTATTGAAGTTATTTCAGATTTCACTTGAATAATGTTTTCTTCTCAGGTGCAGAAGATCTTAGTAGTGTTCACTCACCCCTTTGAATTTTATTATGGAGTGACAAACAAGTGTTTGAGTGGGTGTTTCTGTGAGGAACTTCTCCAGCCCACCCAACGCTCATGCAAAGCCTATGGCTCCCATCCCGACTTGGCACTTCCCCAAGCCCCAACCTGTGCTGCTGCATCCCAGCTCTCTCAACGTCCCTTCCGCTGCAGGTTGATTTGCGGGAGGAGAGAGTGTGTTTATTTTTTTAACCTCCCCTACTCCAAAGAATGAAAGAGTCATTTTTCCATCATTGTTTTGGAGAGTTTAACAGCACTAATGGGGCTAATGGGACCACACCCCGAGAGGCACAGCGGGAGTGTCCTTGCAAGGCAGAAGTGGATGAGACCCTGCAAAGCCACCCCTGCAGGCCAGCAGCCACCTGGCTTGCAACAAGGGTGACACAAGATACTTCCAAAGAGGCAGGCACCAGCAGCTGCTCCTGCATAGCCACTCGGCGGCTCCAAGCTGGGAACAGCAGGTATCAATCTCCAGGCAGGAAAAGCTGGAACCTGCTACATTTTCCCTACAAACTAAAGCATGTATGCATGCACACACATGCAAACACTCCCCCACACATTCATACAGGCACATTCACACCCACGCAAATACATGTGCACGTGCACACATGCACACACACACACACACACAAACCTGGGTTCATCAGCAGCTATTTCCACACAAGGCAATTTTTCCCCAGGAGTATTAAGAACTTGTGAAAGGCAGAAAATAAATGCTGCTCATTTTTTACCCCTTGACAACATTCTTCTGAGCAAGAAGCTAGGAGAGAGGAGAGGAAGAGTTAAAATAGTAGAATATCAAAATCTTATGAAAACATCACTGAACTGGCAGATCTCTCCTACCAGAAGTACGACTTTCTGAGAGTTGAAGTCCTTAACCTGGTATTCTGGTGCTCATGGCCTGGCCTCTGCCCCAGGTCCCTGGCACCACTCCATACAACTGCTGTAAGTCCTACAATTGCCATGCACATTCTTAGGTACTACTTGGAGGGGGTCACATTGTTTCTTGGACATGGTGAACTCATAGGCATACTTCAAAACCCAGTGCAGATTTCTTGCCTCTGTGTAGAGATTTTCTCCTTAACCCCCATCTCTGCCCATGATGGGCAGGAGTCATCGTCCCTACTATATTTGCAGAAGCTACTGGGTTCTTGGTATATGTCATTTCTCTTTCATAACAACGATGCTGAAATATATTTTACTTGCCATTCTTATCTCACATTTGAGGAAAATGAACCTCACAGAGGCTTGTGGAATTATCCAAAGCCGCCTCACTTCTAAGTGGTGAAACCAGCATTGGATTTCTATATCGGGCTGCAATAACCGGTTCCGTCTCATGCGCCGCTTTGCCTCTTTCTCAGCTCCCATGGTGTTGAGTGGAAGCCTTTATTACAGCACTCTTTACAGTGATTGCACTTAGCTGTGTAGAAACGTGTTCTGTGCCCTACACTTTTGCTAGACCTTGGACTTATTGGGAACAGGGCACGTGCTTTTTCCATCACTATCCCATGCTCCATGGTGGCTGAATATATGACAAATGCTTGTCATCCCTGAGAACCAACTTTCTCTGTCACCAATAATAAGAATGTCTTACACTTGGGAAACTCCTTCAAGATTATGAAGTACTTTTACATTTCATCCTAAGGCTATTATTGTGAGGTAGATAGAGAAAATGGAATTTTTAGACCACAGCATTTGTATTTTACAGATAAAGAAATGGAGGGTCACCTGTAATCCCAGCACTTTGGGAGGCCAATGGGGGAATGGATCACCTGACATCAGGAGTTCGAGACCAGCCTGGTCAACATGGTGAAACCCCGTCTCTAATAAAAATACAAAAAAAAAAAAAAAAAAAAATAGCCGGGCATGGTGGCGGACGACTGTAATCCCAGAAGAATTGATTGAACCCAGGAGGCAGAGGTTGCAGTGAGCCGAGATCGCGTCATTGCACTCCAGCCTGGGCGATGAGTGAAACTCCGTATCAAAAAAAAAAAAAAAAAAGAAAAAGAAACAGAGGGTTACAGTGGCTGACATGCGCAAGCACACGATGCCAGGAAGAGCCAGAGGAAGGACTGGAACACTTGAGCCAGGCTTCAAGTTCTACATCGCTGCAACTCTAAAAGCTACCGCCTCGGTGGCTCAGTGTGTGATTTTCATTATGAAGCAGATTGGAACATGTCTGATTTTCAGTGGAGGCCACAGTGTTCCCCGTCACACAGTACTAGGGATGAGTTCTGCGTATCCCGTGTCAGTCTGTGTTCATCCCAGCACGTACCTGCCCAACAAAATGTGTGCTTCCTTCATCTGGATCTTCTTTAGAAACTGAGTGCAAACAACTTACGGCAATTTCATTCATTATTTATTTTGCTCCTTCTTTTTCCAAGGAATCTTAGCAGTGATATAACATGGCAATGCAGAAAAAAATCCTTATAAATGCTGGCATGAAGTATCTTCAGAGCATTTTGAGGTCTGCTTCCTTCCAGTTGTAAAATGATGGTTTCCAGACTGCGCCCGTGAGGGGGCCACCACCCCTTCCCCAGTTCTGTTTGCATCTGTCTGCTTATCTCAAAGGCTGTGTCATGGGAAGTGGAAAAACTTCTGGAGAAAAGCAGTCCAGCGTGTGTGTGGTTGGCGGGGGGGGGTTGAGACCCTGCTGGGGGGTTCTGTGGAGTGGAGATCGGGGAAGGATCTGAGCATACTGAGCTGAACAAAGGAGCTGGGGACAGGCCAGGGACTGCTCAGGAAAAGATTCTCTCCTGAATAAAGACCAAGACTGACAAACCAGGCACTGTCCAAAAACAGTGTGCACTGCCAGAGGAGAAGGACTGTGACTGTGTGAAGCAAAGAGAGCGGCTACACTCGGGAGTCCAGGACGTTGTCCCTCCGAACCCCTTTTCAAGGAATCAACACTGGAGAGAGAACCCTTTGCTCAGGACTCCTGGGGGAGCACGTCTTCTACTGAGGCAGCAGCAGCAGCCTGATCCTGAGCAGCCAAGGCTCAAAGGGAACAAAATACAGTGCAGACGTGTCACTCAGAGCAGTGGCCCAGCAGACGGGCACTCAGTCAGAGCCCAGACAGCAGCCCCGAGCAAGGGAGCAGAGGGAGCCACTCCTTCCCATCTCTGACCCCTGTCCCATCTACGGAAGGCTATGGAGAAAAAGAGAGGACCAATGACATCATCTAGCTCGGGCTGACCTGAGTGTCAGGCCTTCCTTATGGTGAAGGGAGACTTGCCCCCTGAGTCTTGTCAGTTTCCTTCCCACCTCTGCTGAACCCTGATGGTGATCGCAGGCAGTGAAAGGCATAGGATGCAGAGACACGGGGTCAAACTAGACCCCCAGTCCTGGGGCCCGCCTTCTACTCAGGTTGGCTGACTCCTCAGTCTCCTTGCTTTCAGAGCAAACCACACTGAGGGCGACCTCAGCTGTGAGTGGGATCAGAGATCCAACTGGACACCAGCTCACAGCGTGGAGCAGGGAACATTCTCCGACTTCCACTCGGGAGAAAAGGCTCTGAATTACTAAACTCAAGGCTGTTTTACAAAATTATCTTAAGATATCATTAAACAAACATCGATCTTTTCCCTTAGTCTTAAATAAAATGGTATCCCACTGATCTCCCTCCTTTCGCTAGTATAAGAACATACTACTTCTCATTCCCAAGTTATAGACAACATGTCTTTTAAAATATGTTAAACAAATTTCTACATTTGGTTCTAAAAATGGATAGTAATGATCATTATCATCCTTGGTTTAAAAAACTAAGAATCTCATCACCTGAAAAACATGCACACATAGTGTATCTTGGAGCTGAAAGAAGACACCACAGCTTAGATTTCTCACTGTATCTGGAGGGAAGGAGGAACATTGTTAGAGAGCCTCAGAAAACAGGCAATAATTGCCTCAGTTTTTCTTATATACTTATCCTCAAAATTGCAGCTAGGACAAATAAGATATGTACCTTCCTAATATACGTAACAATTCACTGGTGTTTACACAGCCATGTGACCGAATCCAGCCTACCTTTGAACTTGGTGAATGGAGTTTTACTGGGGCCCACCCATACCCATCGGTTTAGGTGTCATCCCTGGCTTCATCCGTGCCACAGCAGCAGAATGGGGTAGCTGTGACAGGGTCTAGATGGCCCTCAAAGCCAAACATATTTACTATCTGGCCCTTTGCAGAAAAAGTTTGCCAACTGCAAAGAACCATCAAAGCACGGTGAGTCAGCACAGATATTTTTGGCTCTATCATGTGATAGTAAATTGCCTGGCATTGGAAGTGTTCAAGTTTAGGTGGCTATGGGTCAACGTACTGAACCCAGGATCCCCACCTCAGCACAGAAGCTCCAATCTAGGGTCAGGACCCGGGTCTTCTCAGTCATGCTCTTATAACGCACTTTTCACCATTGTCCCTAAAAGGACCTCCTGATTGTTAACGTTTAAGATTTGGGGCACAGAAGAAAATGGTCACCACATCAATTATAAGCATGTGATAAGCTTATGTCACATAGTAGAGTACTTCACCCTCCTAAGTTAACTTATGCTTGCTACTGTACTAGAAATCCTCTGATATTAAGGAACCTGAACTCAGGAAAACAGCATTTATTGAATTAGAAGCCAAGCATCAGGAGAGGTAATTTCATAACGTTTTCGTTATTCCACAGATCGGAAACAGTCCTTTTTCTTGAGGGAGAAATTGAGGCTCAGAGCTTTGATAACGTTCCCACAGTTACTGGGAAGTCAATGGCGTAACTGGCACAGGAGCCGGGTCTGTGGGTTTCTAGAGCCCTGAGGCCGTTCCGGGAGATGTCCCCCTGCCACTGGTCAGAACTGAGTCCTCAACTAATTACAGCCAAGGATTCCACCTCATCATCCCCGCAATGCACTGGTGCTTCTTAGACACAAAGACAGAGTACTTGAAGGACTTAAACATTAATCAAGAGCCTCATCCCCTCCTCCTCCTGACACTGAGCCTGGGACCCCTGCAGCTGACAGCGAGCGGGACTGGATTGATAGAATACCCATGCCGACGGCGGTCACAGTTGGCTCTGCCAAGCAGAGACACCAGCCCTGGTTTGATGAGAGTGATGATTTTTAAAAGAACCTTGTTTGAAGAGAAACAAAGGGCATTTAACAGCCTGCTTTCTGATCCCAATCTGCCGTAAGGAAGGCGCATTATAAAAACATCAGCAGTCAACCAAGGCCAGAGCTATCCCTGAATGGATGGTGGGGACAGCAGAGGTGATTTATCAGAACTCAGGACCACAGCCGGACACGAGCAATTCGCCCACGTCCCGAAGGCCTAAGGCTGTGTGCCCACAGGGATCAGAGCCTGGTGTCTTTGTACACACATGCGCCCTCTCCATGTTAGGGCAAGTCTCAGGCCGGGCTTGGGCATGGGATATGGGCTCAAGATTGTGCTTCCAAAGTGAGCAGATGGTGCAATCATGTTCCATGAGCAAGAGAGATCACGCCCAGCGAACATGAGCATTTTGACAGAGCACCAAGTCACGCATTTATCAATCCTGACATGGTATCTGACAGGTGCTGCCTGCCGGCCCCCACCCCTTCACAGCATGGTGAAACCTTCCAATTATTGAGGTCACAGATGTCAAACTCTCCTAGCACATATTCTAAAATGTCAAAATCACCCTTGGCATCTCCTTGTTTGTTTCTCCGAAATAAATCCTTACGCTCTCATCACGTGTCCGAAGCTGCAGTTGGAGGTTGAATCTTCTTTGGAAAAATTGGTGGTATCAACGTGTTCTCAGGGGGCCTGGCTATGAGCCCTTGAGCCTTCCTACCAGGACACATTGTGTCCCTTTCCTGGCTCCCCTCTGGTGAACAAGCCCCTGTTATGGAAAAAGGAAAGAATCCTGGCCTGAGAATTAGAAACCCCAGATCCTATTGGCTACTCTCCTACTAATTTTTTAAGTCTTGATTTATAAAGCCTTAAAGTAGAAAAAATTGCTGCTATTAAACTTGTCTCACAGATATACAGGGAACATCAGAAGCCCTTTGCAAAAACAACCTTTACCAAGAAAACATTTAATTAATTATTAATAAATGAAAATACGCTGCTGAGTCTCTGTAGCTAGAGGAAATTAGTTGTCTTCTTTTTTTTTTAATTTTTCTGACCTCTTTCATGAGGTGGGTCAGTGGGAGTAACTCAGGAGCAGTTGAGGGGAAGGCTTGGTTAAGTCATGAGCAGATAAGGTAGAGGTTTGGTGAACAAGACTGAGCACAGTGGAAAGATGAAAATGTCGGAAGGAGGGAGGCAGAGGAGAGAAGCAGATTTAGGAACATGTATCAAGGTGAAGGGTAAATGTTGGAGAGAGTAAACTGAGATGCAATATCTGTAGACAAAGGTATAGAGAGAATGAGAACAACAGAGTGATGAATATGACGCTACCAACAGCTGAGGGAACTAAATCCATGAACTCTGGGCACAGAGTGGAAAGCATCTTCCTGGAGAGCCCAGCCAGTGCTGTAAGGGTTAACATTCTGTGCCAGATCAGGTGCCTCAAGGCTGGGCCCTGTTGTATTTCTTACAGCACCAGCTTTCTTGTTTGCACCAGAACAAGTTAATCATCACTGTCTCTTTTTCTAGTCACTGCCTTACCCTCCTCACTGCTGAATTCCTTAAAAGAAGCCACTGCATTCAACGATGGCGCTTCCTCACTTTCCATCAATCCTCACTGTGGGTGAAATAACGAGGCTTACCAATGGACTGCCATGTGCGGCACAGTGGCCTCAGCCTGCAGCTAACTTGAATTCCTTCCCCTACAGGGTTCTCCTAGTCTGCTGACCTCTCCTTCTGTCTTCTCTTCCGCAGGAGCTTCTCTTTCTCTGTAGGTTTCTGGTCCTCAGGAATCTATCCTTGCCTCTCTTTTCCTATCATCACATAGTGTGCTATCCCTGGAGAACCTTGCAGAGTTCCAAGGTTTCCATTGTGTGTGTGTGTGTGTGTGTGTGTGTATCTATACCTGTGTGTGCGTATCCATACATTATGTGTGTGTGCATATATCTATACAGACACACATGCAGACACACTGAGGACCTCCAAATGTATATTTCTGATCTGGACTTTTCTCCTGAGATCCAACATTGAATATTAAGCAGAAACAACATCTCACTTTTTTATCAGGGTACGTTTGAATTTTAGCATATGTTTAGTATATGTTAAGCCTTAACAAATCTTCACTGAAAGAAGGAAGGAAGGAAAGATGGATGAAGGAAAGAAGGAAATGGAGGGAGGGAGGGAGAATATATGAAATGACTTCCTGCAGAGCTCTACCCAGATGTCTCCCAGAAGCCACAGACTCAATGTTTGAAAGACCGGGCTTGTTTTGCCCACACCGTTATCACCACCCACCACACACCACCCTCACGTTATTCCTCCTCCAGTGCCTTCGTCCCATGAAATGCTAGTCACTTCTCACTCTGCCCTGTGTCCTGTCTCTGGCATCATCCTAGCTTCCTCCTGCTCCCACACACTCTCCCCTCACCCCAGCAGATGGGGTGACCGGTTCCTAACAATCCCTCCATCACCTCTGCTGCTGCCAGAACACAGGCTCTTGTCACTTTTCTCCTTGAATCTGCTGTCATCATCTCATCCCCACCCACACTCAACAACTCTTCCCAAGCTGACAAAGTCACCATTCTGACATCAACCCTGATCCCGCCTCTCCCCAGCTTCACACAGCAGCAGCAGCTCTAAACGGCCTGGAGAAGGCAACACATGTGCCCAGCATCACCACCGGGCTTGCCAGGGCTGGACCATGCCCTCCCCCACATCCTCGTCTCTCAGCATGGGCCTGACTTCCAATTGCAAGGTCCAGCCATAAATAACTTAATTCTTTTTCATGCCTCTATGCCTTCCCCTCTACTCCTTTTTTCTTGGATATTCCTTCCTATACTACCATCTGCCTTTCAGCACCTTCATGCTATCCTCATAGTTCATTGCACCTGTGGTATATAGAATAAGGTCCCCCCATGTTTACATCTCAATGCCTGGAACCTGGGGACAAGTTACCTTACCTGGAAAAAGGGGATTTTTCTTATGTGATTAAATTAAGGGTATTTAGGCTGTTATTCTGTGTTATCTGAGTGAGCCCAATGCAATCACAAGGGTCCTTGTGAGACAGAGACATGATGGAACAGCATTTTTATAATGGGCTTAAAAATGGAGGAGGGGCCAGGCACGGTGGCTCACGCCTGTAATCCCAGCACTTTGGGAGACTAAGGCAGGAAGATCACTTGAGGTCAGGAGTTCGAGACCAGCCTAACAGGGTAAAACCCTGTCTCTACTAAAAGTACAAAAATTAGCCAGGCATGATGGCACATGCCTGTAGTCCCAGCTACTCAGAAGCCTGAGGCAGGAGAATCACTTGAACCTGGGAGGCAGAGGTTGCCATGAGCCGAGATCACACCACTGCACTCCAGCCTGGGCAACAGAGTGAGACTCCATCTCAAAAAAAAAAAAAAAAAAAGGAGGGGGGGGCCACAAGCTGAGGAATACTTGAGGCCTCTGGAAGTGGAAGAAGGCATGAAAACAGATTCTTCCCGAGGGTCCCCTGAAGAAACAAAACCTTGCTGACATGTTGATTTTAGCTCCTAAGAGCCACTCTGAACTCCAAGACTATAAGATGCCTGATTTGTGTTGTGTTTATCCACTAAGTTCAAAGTAATTTGTTACAGCAGCAATAGAAAATTAATACTTCCCTTCTAATCCATCACAATATCTGTGACACTTTATTTATGTATCTACTTTTTCACAAGGCTGTTTTCTTGACTTATACTGGAAGTTCTCTGAGGACTAGAGACGGTTTCATCTTTGGATCTCCAAGATGATAGTCATTAGGTATCCTTAGATATCAACGGAAAAAGTAAGTGAATTGGTGCCCACAGTGTACTCACTGGAAGTTCCAGTAGGTCAAATTGGATTAATTAAAATAATAGTAAATAATGCACAGAAGCAGCATTGATACTAAAAGAAAGTGGCTTTTATTTTAAAATAATGAATAACAGAATAGATAACAGAGCTCTGGTGCAAGTTTCCTCTCTGGAGGAAACTTTAGAAAACCATTTATCAGGTTACATTTTGTTTGTTTGTTTGCTTTTTAACTTTTAGATTCAGAGGGTACATATACAGGTTTGTTACCTAGGTATATGGCATGATGCTGAGGTTTGGGGTATCAGTGATCCCATCACCAGGTACTGAGCATAGTACCCAATAGTTAGTTTTAAAATCCTTGCCCTTCTCTGTCCCCTCCCGCTAACTCTACAGCCTGGAGAAGGCAGCATACAAGCCCTAGTAGTCTCAGTCTCTGCTGAGAACTCCACTGTTAGTCTGATGGAGCTCCATTTGTATGTAATCTGACCTTTTTCTCTAGCTACCTTTGAAATTTTTTCTTTACCATTGACCTTGGACAGTCTGGTGACTATATGCCTTGGAGATATTAATTTTGTATAAGTATCTCAGAGATGTTCTCTGAACTTCTTGTATCTGGATGTCTACCTGTCTAGCAAGATTAGGAAAATTTTCTTGAATTATTGCCTCAACTACTTTTTTCAGGTTGTTTACTTCATCTCCTTCTCTTTCAGGAATGCCAACAATTCATGGATTTGATCACTTTACATAATTCCATATTTCTCAAAGGCTGTTTTTGAAAAAAACTCTTTTTTCTTTATTCTGGTCTGATTGGGTTAGTTCAAAGGACTAGTCTTCAAGCTCTGAAATTCTTTTTTCTGCTTGGTACTATTAATGAAATTTTTAATTGTATTTTGAAATTCCTTAAGTGAGTTTTTCAATTCCGGAAGCTCTGACTGATCTCTTTTTAAGATGTTTATCTCTTCCTTCGTTTCCTGGATTGCTTTAGAAGTTTGTGTTGGTTTTCAACTTCGTCTTGGATCTCATTGAGCTTCCTTGCAATCTATGCCTTGATTCTTTATCTGTCGTTTCTGAGTTTCCATTTTGGTTGGGGTGTATTGCTGCAGAGCTAGTGCAATCTTTTGGTGGTATCACTACTTGAAGATTTTGCCAGGTGGACCTGGCTGGTCTGGCCCCGCCCATCGTGGCCCCTATCCACCAATAATTCTGGTGCTAGAATTCTTGTGCTGGCTCCTTCTCATCTGGAAACACTGGCACTTCTCGATTTTGTAATTATTTTCATGCAGGTAGAAGTTTCCCTTTTTCTTTCTTTCCTTGTAATATTATTGCTTTTTTTTTCTTTCTCTTTTTCCCCCTCCCTAAGGGGTGTGACATAGATAATGCTAGATGGGATCTTGGCTTTGCTTCTATAGCCCTGTGCACTGCTTTTGACAGGTTTTGTATGGGGCTGTGCAGTTCAACCTGTAAACCCGTAGGTGGTACTTGCAGGTAAGAGCCTGCTGCAGCCCATGTGGCTGGGTATATATTTGATTCTTGTTTACAGGATGCTTGTTTACAGAGGCAGAAGCTCTCTGTTTCCTCAGCCAAAGGGCAGATCCACGGAATGGGCAGTGGCCTGAGCTCTTTGCTCTGCACCTGGAGTAGGGGCCATGATGGGCAAGGCCATACCAGCCAGGTCCACTTAGCAAGCACAAGCACGAGTGCTGAGAGAGAATCCAGTAGGTGGCTACCAAGTGCCTAGAGGCATGCCTAGGTATGGAGCTGGGAAACCACCTTGCCTCCAAGTCCTCAGCATAGGGCTGGGGGACAGCCTAAGCTTCTAATCCAGGAGAATGGGCCCACTAGATGCCTGGAGATCTGCCTGGGCATGGAGTGGAGAGGGTTTCCCTGCACCAGGATCTCTGCACAGGACAGGTGGAGTGGATCAGTCTGCTGATCCAGGTGAGGAGGTATTCTAAATGCCTGGAGAGCTGCCTGGGCATGGAGTGAGAGGGCCTCCCTGTACCAGGGCCTCTGTGCAGGATAAATGGGGTGTCAGGCTACTGATCCAGATGAGGGGTTGCTCTGAACATCTGGAGATCTACTTAGGTGTGAAGTGGAAAGAGTCCTGCTGCACCACACTCTGTGTCCAGGAATGGTGGGGTGGCTCAGGCTGGACCCCACACTCTGTGTCCAGGAATGGTGGGGTGGCTCAGGCTGGACCCCACACTCTGTGTCCAGGAATGGTGGGGTGGCTCAGGCTGGACCCCACACACTGTGTCCAGGAATGATGGGGTGGCTCAGGCTGGACCCCACACTCTGTGTCCAGGAATGGTGGGGTGGCTCAGGCTGGACCCCACACTCTGTGTCCAGGAATGATGGGGTGGCTCAGGCTGGACCCCACACTCTGTGTCCAGGAATGGTGGGGTGGCTCAGGCTGGACCCCACACTCTGTGTCCAGGAATGATGGGGTGGCTCAGGCTGGACCCCACACTCTGTGTCCAGGAATGGTGGGGTGGCTCAGGCTGGACCCCACACTCTGTGTCCAGGAATGGTGGGGTGGCTCAGGCTGGACTCCACACTCTGTGTCCAGGAATGGTGGGGTGGCTCAGGCTGGACCCCACACTCCGTGTCCAGGAATGATGGGGTGGCTCAGGCTGGACCCCACACTCTGTTCAGGAGTGGTGGGTGGCTCAGGCTGCTGGTCCAGGGTCCTACACATGCCTGGATTTCTGCCTGGGGGTGGAGCAGAGAGGGTCCCACTGCACCATAATATCAGGACAGCAGGCTAGGGCACACACAGAGCAGTTCCAGGTCACCAAGCTGGACCTGGCTGCAAGTCTTAACACCCAGGAGAAACCACAGATGTAGCTGCTTTCCTGCTGCCTCAGGCTTGCAACAGAGGACAGCAAAGTTCCAGCGCCTACTGCTGAGGTGTGTTCCACAATTCTGACGTGGAGGTCCCTACCCCATCCCAGAGCAGACACTGCAAACCTTGACTCGAGACTAAAATGCCAGCCGCCAAGGAACAACTAACTTTGTGCGTACCTGGATTCAAAATGGTATCCTGCACTTGGTTTCCGGGTCTGCGAAAAGGTTTGCAGCTTTTCCCAGTGTCTGTCCCTCACAGCGCTCCAAGCCTCTCCCCAGGTTACCTCCAGAGCTTGGGAGAAACAAAATGCTCTCCCTTGGCCTGTGTTGTTCCAATGCCCAGTGGAAAGGTGAGTCACAGAGGGAGGCTCCCGGCATTTCTCTCGTACTGACGCTTCGCTCACTTTCATCAGCCAGATGCCATCACAGGGACTGTTTGCCGGGTTCTCCTCCTGGGGATCTGGGTTGTCCTTCGCAATTCTGGTGGATGCCTGATTTCCTTCTCGGATTAAAGCTCACAGAGTTGATCTTTATGTACCATCTTGCTATTTCCAAGTGGCGGAGGCATGCTGAAAACCTCTGATCTACCACCTTGGGGAAAACAACACCAACAACAAAAAGTTAATTTGTTACAAACTAACGGTGTTAGATGATTTTGTGATTTCTAAGGTACTGTCCTTAGAACACTGAAAAACTCAATTATATTCAAAGAGAAATCATGAATAAGTTGAAATAATAACACTGTTTCTTAAAGATGGTGGGGGTGAGCTTAAGGAAAATCTAACATTTACAACCCTCATGGATTGGATTGAAGATAAGCATCACTACTGTTGGAAAAATCAGTGGGGTGGTGTAAGAAAGACAAGATACAAGTACTATCTCCACCACATCCTGATGATACACTTGGAGAAGTTATGTAACATCTCTGAGCCTTTTCTCAAGCACATGGTGAGGATAACAATGTCCATTCCCCATGTACAACCCCAACACAGGAACAGACACATCCGAGAAACTCCAACAGTGCTTCCCTTCCCCTGATCTCCTTAGTGTTGTCAGTAACACCTCACCAGTCTAAAGCATTCTGTAGCATTTTAACATACATGGTCTCATGTTATCTACGTAACAAACTGGCAGGGAGATTCTATCTCAGTCTGCAGAAGATGACTAAAGACCAGAGTGGCTCAGGAGCTTGCTCAGGACACTCTGCTGGGAAGAGGTGCCACTGAGAGTTCCAAGGAGAGCATTCATTTCTCATTGTCATTAATTCCAAGTGAACAGGCAAGGTGGAAACAGCTATGAACAGAGGCATGCACCTCTTTGCAATCTCTCATGGGTGAGCTGCAGGTGGGAAAAAATCCAGGGTCCTCCACATGAGGAGGATTTCAGGAGCATCGCAGGCACCCCCCTGGGCTGAAGCAGGCAGGATAGGGAGTGTGTGGGTGGAGGGGCTACAGGCCCGGATGTTCTGAGATCCAGCAAAGTTTGGGCTTTCCAGGCAAACATCACAGGAGGGTCCCATGAATGTTTTCTGGGCTACTTTGTCAGGTAGCTCTTAATTTATTGCTCAATATCAAATCTGTAATTGTATTTGCTTGGCATCTTCCATCTAAAGATTCCGAGAAGCTGCCAGACACAGAGGCCCACGCCTATAATGCCAGCACTTTGGGAGGCCAAGGTGAAAAGATCACTTGAGCCCAGGAGTTCAAGACCAATCTGGGCAATATAGCAAGACTATCTACAAAAATTTTTAAAAATGAACCAGTCATGATGGTCCATGCCTGTAGTCCCAGCTACGTGGGAGGCTGAGGCAGGAGGATTGCTTGAGTCTGGGAGTTTGAGGCTGCAGTGAGCTATGATCACATTACTGCACTCCAGCCTGGGTGACAGGGCGAAATCCTCTCTATAAAACAACGAATACAAATTCCAATAAGCTTAATAAAATGAATGCATCAATATCATCTTGCTGAAGAGTCATTTTGAATAACTGAAAACATTATGTCTTTATCTGGTGTAGCTGAGGTTCTGTCTTTCAATACAAACACAGATGAAATAGGCATACTTGTAAGAAAATGGGAAATTTGTTTTAGGGAGTGGCAGATTAATCATGTTGCTACTGTAGTCTTGTATTTGCAGACATAATTCTTCAGTAATTTATTTAAACCTCACTCTGTGTGATTTTCGAAACACAATTATGTTTTATTTATGTGGAACTTGACTACATATTTACTTCTTAAAATGAGACGTTCCATATTTTACATATATGAAAGTCCTTTTCAAGTTATCTACATTAACATTTCATTTGTCATTTAAGGAAACTGAAGCACAGAGAGATTAAATGACTTTTAATCATTTAAAAAGTCACTTTTAAGTGATTGCACAGCAAGAGATCGGCAAAGCCACAAATATTGCCACTACCCATTATAGAAACAATTGACATTTTTACAAAGCAGGATGAGTCACCAAAGAGTTTCATATATATTTACCCATTCAACAATTGTTCATTTATTTAAAATATTATCAGGCTCTAGGGATATAAAGAGCTTAAATCAGGAAGAAGAAGACTAAATATGGACAACACATCTCACAGAAATCCCTTCCTGAATCCCAGTCTGATCAGCTGTCCCTCCTCCATGTTCCCATAGTTCTGGATATAATTTGATCATTGCAGCTACCAAACTTCATTCAATAGGCCTTATCAATTCTTTCTCATCTCCCTACACTGTGAAAATACTGAAGAAAGGGATAATATTCCTTTCTGTATCATTATTCTCATGATAGATGCTTTAAATATTCCAGTTGAAACAAACCAGCCTTCCCTTAATATTCCCTAGAAATATTACCAGTGAATGAGCAGTATAATCACTCATTGTTACATCAGCCTCCCCGGTAGAGCAAGGAAAATATATATACTTCAGTTTTACATATATGTGTATGTGTGTGTATGCATATATACGTGTAAATGTATGATTTATTAAAGATTCTGGGAATAACAGAAATAAACTATAATAGGAATTCTATAATATCACATAAATAAATTATAACAGGAATTCTGTTCATTATACTATTTGTAAAGAATTCTAAAATAGAGTTTGTATCACAGTGTGATGATTACATATGTGTTGATTAATATCATTAGTTTAAAAAAAAGATTTTTCAAAAATTCAGTTTGCCACTGGAAACATCACAGTTTCAAGCCTTAACTTTGGTTTCTCCTTCCAAATAATCCAGATATAATTATGCATTGCAAAATATACCCCATCATGTCTGCTTGTCAATTGCCAAGTCAACCATCTTTACTTTCCTGAAGAAAATGCGGACTCTTGGCAGCATTTAATCACTGCAAACCTTCACAGCTTTCCCCATTACTGGTTTCCCGCTGCAAATTTCAGCAGATTGGACACACAAGGTGTCACTATATTTAAAAGTTCATGCTGAACATTTTGCTCGGTTGGAAAAGATTAAGAGTCCTGAAGATGCGGTGCTTTCAGCATCTGCTCAGGCAAACAGTGATGTTAGTGACCCTGTAACGTGCTCCCTGCTGGCAAAGACAATCCCGACACTTTTCCATCCACTTCACTGAAAACAGTTAAAAATGAGCCATATCACATCTCTGAATGGCAATTTCTCTCTATTGTATTGCTTTTTTGTAATATCCCAAGCTGCCCACACAAACAAACAGAAACCTGTTTTGTTTTATTTTTGCAAAGAGAAATCTGCTGCTCCTCAGAACAATAGACCTTTTGAGGTAGATTATGCCCGAATGTGTATAACACGAGGCAATAACTTGAAAGATAGCACAAAATTTGGTAAATCAGCTGGTTCTTTTGTCTTTTTTTGCCAAACTGTTGGTTCAACTGTTCTTTTCCACTAAGTTGATAGGATTGAGTGGTCTTTTTCTGTATGTCAATTCAGTGTTCAAGAGTTAGCTCAAGGTGAATGCTTCACCTACAAGCAGCCATTGCATAGAATTCCTAATCTCCTCTTCCTCTACTCCACCTGATGAATTCCTGCCTGTCTTGCTGGTTTTGCTCAACGCTGTTTCTACCAAACAACCTTCTCCAGTTCCCAAAGTTACAATTATTTAGTTCCTTTTATTTCTGAAGTCCTTTTGATGAACCTCTGATGAAGCCTTTATTTCATCCTACCTACGTTATAAAAATTGCATGTGTTCACCACTCTTTATAGTAGACACCATGTTCTATTTACTATGTAATAGATGTCCAGTAATTATTTATTACATTGAATTCCACCATGCTAAATGGTAATGAGTCAAAAGAGTTACTCTGTTTATCCATGAAAAGGCAGTTGCCCTTGGTTCTTTCCTAAGTTCTTAGTCCCTTTCTCTGCTTAGTTCATGCATCACAGTCAGCAAAACTTTAGGTGCTGGGCCTCCATCTGTCCAGTCTTGAAGAATGTGGAAGGATGGAAAGCACAACAGAATGGATTTTCATTAGCTGTGATGAATGGCTGCTTGTGGACACAGAGATCTGGAGTTTCTACTTGGGGCAGGATTCCAAATAGAGGGCACTATGGAGGCAGATGTAGCTTTTTCAGGACAAGGATCACCTAATATCATGGGGATTTCTAAGTAGAAAAGGAGGACTCACACAGGATAGCGGGAAGTGACAAGGGCACGGGAACCTGACTATAAATAACTTTCAGCCCATTATATAAGGTAGATATGTTTTTAAATATCTCCTTATGCCTCTTTTCTTTTTTAATCCAATTTCCTTCCTTCTAGCCCTTCTACCATACTTGGCCAGTGTAAGGAGAAGGCTAGCCCTATTTCTGCTACCACACTGTGGGGTTACCTAAGGAACTCACTCTCCCAATCTGATTCTTTATGCTCGCCCATGAAGCAGATGGTCCAGTTGTCTCCTAAGGAAATGTTCAGATTTGCCAATCTACAGGATAATTTCCTCTAATTGCTATAATCCAGTTTCCTAGATCTCAATGATATTGTTCCATGATCTCTTCCTTCTCTCCCTTAGTGAAACAATTAGGAGAACTGAATTGCAAAACTCTAGGTACTCCCATAGAATAAAATAAAACACAGCATTTCCTGTTCTATATAATGGGCCTTTCTGAAGACATTGTCAAGGTTAGATTGCACCCAATTTTAGGTCTTCAGGGTTTAGCATTTGACATTTCTCAAATTTCTTTCTTTAACATTAGCTATTTATCTTAGTCTGTTCAGGCTGCTGTAACAAAATAACATAGATTGGGTAGCTTCAACAATCGACATTTGTATCTCACAGTTCTAGAGGTTGGAGACTTGATTCCCCAGTGAAAACTCTTTTTCTGGCTTGCAGACTGCCATTTTCCTGCTATATCCCCACATAGTGGAGAAAGAGAGACAGGGAGAGAGAGGAAAAGCTCTCTGGTCTCTTCTTACAAGAACAGCAATCTCATCACTGGATCCCCACCCTCACAACCTCATCTAAACCTAATTACTTTCCAAAGGCTCTTCGTCCAAATACCATCACATTGGGGGTTAGGTCTTCCACATATGAATTTGGGGTAACACAATCATTTAGTCCATAACATCATTGTTTTAAAAGTATATTTTAATTTTAAAATCACCTTCACTCATTTTTTTATTCCCCTGTGGGATAGCTAGGTAAACAAGAAACACTCTCTGGTTAGATGGCAGAAAAAAAGCAAGAAAACTTTGGAGAAAACTACATAGCCATACTTTGAGGTTCAGGATGCAAATGCTTTAGTGTAAAAAGGATCAAATTTGAACAACTGAAACTAGGCCCTTTTATCTACTCTTAACCTTCATCCATGAATCCCATTCACTCCTCACTGCTCCCCAACACTGCAGACCACACAAGGGGTGGTTTCCTTTCCAGAATTTTAAAAATAAAATAACAAAAAAAAATTGCCTATATTTTTGGTGTGCCATTGTATGTGTATTTGTTTTGCTTTAGAAATAATTTTAAAAAGTAATTCTTATCTTCCTTAAAATAACTGTACCTTCCTTTAGTGCCAAAACATTCCTTAAAAAAGCTTTCTACATCAAAGACTACAATATCCAATAGTACTTGTGCTCTTCACTTCCCTTCCTCCTGCATCCTTAGAGGAAACTTTTGTGTTGAAGTCTGGTGTTTCTCTTTCCAGTAGTATTATTAGTAGTATTATTAGTAGTAGTGGTAGTAGTATTTTGAGATAGGGTCTCACTCTGTCACCCAGGCTAGAGTGCAGTGGCTCAATCATTGCTCACTGCAAGTCTTGACCTCCTGGGCTCAAGTGATCCTCCTACCTCAGCCTCCTGAGTAACTGGGACCCCAGGCACATTCCACCAAATCTGGCTAATTTTTGTTTTGCTTTGTTTTTGTTTTTTTGGTTTTGTTTTTGTTTGTAGAGATGGGGCGTAACTGTGTTGCCGAGGCTGGTCTTGAACTCCAGGACTCAAGAAATCCTTCCACCTTGGCCTCCCAAAGTGCTGGGATTACAGATGGGAGCCACCACACTTGGACTTATTTTTAATTGGGAATACTTTTATTACAAAGGCCTTTGAGAACACATAGTATTTGTATTTATTATTCAACATCAATATTTTGAGAGCTATCTGCACTGATATGAAAAATAATTCATTCTTAGCACCGTGCTGAAGTTTGTTTGCACTGGCTGGTAAAGGCCTTTTGTGTGCATCTCTTTGCAACTGCAAAATCAGTGTTGTCACTTAGGTAGGTTGAAATTGGCCAGGGTGGGAATATTTATACCTCTGAAATTAGGGAAGGCTACAAATCAGGGTTATGTTTGCTTTTCTAGGAGGCTAATCTTAAAAAATTACCAGCAAAACATTGTATTCCTTTTTACCATATACATCATTTTATCATAGTAATAGACTACATTTTATTTAATCATTCCTCTATTCAGGAACAGTCAGAATGTTTACAACTTTCTGTACTACAATAATGCTTCAATAAAATCAACTTACATTTCCTTAATTGCACATGTGAGAATATTTCTCTAGGGTAGCATGCCTAGAAGTGGATTTCCAAGTAATATACATGCACATTTTTAATTTTAGTAGATAAGATTACTACTTCTAAATCAATAAAACTTATAATAATTATTTTCTTAGTTTTTTATGTTGTTACAACAGAATGTCTCAGACTGAGTAATTTATAATAAATAGAAATGTATTTGGCATATGGTTCTGAAGGCTGGGAAGTTCAAGAGTATGGCTCTGGCATCTGATGAGGGCCTTCATGCTGTGTTTCCCATGGCAGATGGTGGAAGGCCAAGAAAGAATGAGTATGAGACAGAGAGGGCCGAATTCCCTTTTATAACAACTCACTCTGGTGCTAATCAACCTATTTCCATGATAACAGCATCAGCCCATTCATGAGAGAGGAGCTCTCATGGCCAAATCACCTCTTAATGGTCTCAACTCTTCATGCCATCACAATAGAAGTTAAGTTTCAACAAGAGTCTTGGAGGGGACATTCAAAACCCTAGCAACTATCTACTGCTCACTAAACATCTTTCCCTGGATAATTCCATGAGTAATTAACACCCAACAGTTTTAAAACTACTCATCATCCCTCCCCCTTTTATTCTGCTTCTTCTCTTCTTGGACTTCTGTATTCCTTACTCCTGTTCTGGCACCAATATCAACCCAGTCTTTCAAATGAGAAACCTAGACATCAGCCTAATGCTCCTGTCCTGTCTTGCTTTCCTTCCTTTTTTTTTTTTTTTTTTTTTTTTTGAGACAGAGTCTCTCTCTGTCACCCAGGCTGGAATGCAGTGGCGCGACCTCGGCTCACTGCAAGCTCCGCCTGCTGGGTTCACACCGTTCTCTCCTGCCTCAGCCTCCCGAGTAGCTGGGACTACAGGCACCCACCACCACGCCCGGCTAATTTTTTGTATTTTTAGTAGAGACAGGGTTTCACCGTGTGAGCCAGGATGGTCTCGATCTCCTGACCTCGTGATCCACCCACCTTGGCCTCCCAAAGTGCTGGGATTAACAGGCAAGAGCCACCGCACCTGGCCCCTTCCATCTTTTATAGCCATTTCCTGGGTGAACTTCTCATCCATTCCCCTTTCTATAAATGCACCAGCACTTCATAGTTTAGCATCTGAGGATGGCTCATCTGGACTTGTATAACAATTACTTTTTCCCTTCAGTTATTTCTGTGTTTTCTCAGTAGAACCATCTTTCTACAACAGAAGCAATCTTCTGATTCTTGTAGTTTCAGTAAACCCCTATTGGCTTGCTTTAGCCTGTTGGATTAAGTCCAAACTCTCTGGCAGGATATAAGAAGTTGGCTTCTCTCTGCCCCTTACCTATGTATACAGACTTTGCCCTCAAACTACTTTGTCTTCTTGAAGATCTCCTTGCACTTACATGCTCTTTCTCTCCCTCTGTGCTCCTAGAACACATCTACGTACCTCTATCTGCTTTATAGACAGTTAGACATTAGGAAGAGATGCTGAAGAGCCAAGCTAACGAACTGGATGACAACAGAAGCAGTGGGGATGGTGAGAGGGGGATAGGTTCAAGCAAAATTGCAGATTTAGAATGCTTAGAAGTTGATAGCCAACTAAGTTAGCAAGGTGGGTGAGAAAAGAGACAACCACAAGATTTCTAGTTTGGAAGACTGGGTGGATAGTTTTGCTAAATGAAGCAAAGAAACCCAGGGGAAGACCTAAATAATTCAATAGTCTTTATTCTCTTGGCTGTATTCTTTGACATACTATAGTTTTAAATGTCAAAAACACTACAGAATTCTTGCTCAACTCCTAAGGAAAGGCCTAAGAAGAGGAATGACGTAACTATATACTTTATCTGCCTTTGCTACACAGTTTCTTTTAGTATAAAACACAGAGCCCTTGTATTTTGGCTTTAAGAACAGGGTGCAACACCCATCTGTTCAGTCAATCACAGAGCAGATGCAAGTGGGAGGATAAGGAAGTGTGTGGCCACAATCTTGGATAATAATAAATATTTAAATATGTATTCGTTCTTTGTAATGGATTTAGAAGCAGAGTGATGAACACACTTAAAAAAATCAATAACAACAATGATAATGAGATGTCTCCATAACAATTCTGGATTACGTATGCATTTGAGTTCATCCTAAATGGAAAAATTGGGGGCATTATGTCTTGATGAATCTGCGGTGGCCTCTTTTCCTTGAGTCATGTGAAACTCCCCTTGATCTGGGAGATGGTACAGTGAGGGGCCTGACCTTAGAATTTCCTTCCTGAACTGCAACACAGATGTCAACTCTGCAAGCCAAGGAGGGATCTTAGAGAGTGCTGTGGTCATATCTCTCCTATTGCAGAGGAGAAAACTGAGATTCAGAGAAAGAAATGGCAAACACCCTCTTAGAGAGGAGCCCACACCTGCACCGAGCTTCCTGGGTCCCTATGGTCGTTCCTCTCAAAGAGAGCTGAAAAGAAAATGAATACACCTGGTGAGAACGTTCAGAAGAAATAGATTAAAGGAGGACATCATTTTAAGCCTACAGAATATCACATGGAAGATTTTAGCAGAGACTTTAGGAGCAGAGGGGTTTAGGAGCTGGGAATCAGCAATATTGAACGTTGTTTGTGTTGTGCTGTGAAATACAAAAACAGTGCTGCCTTTATTTGAATAAACTGTGTCAGTGATGCTTTTTAAGCGTGTACCTCTGCTTTCTTGAGGGGAGCCACTGTGAACTTGCCTCTGCTAACTGGCTGGGTGATGGCATAAGGCAGGTCCCCACTAAGTTCCAGGACACCCAGTTCTGTCCTGTAAAGAGCAGTCCCTAATCACAGAGAAAAGAACCCACTCCCTGTTTGCCACTGCCTAGTTTCTGGATAAACCGTAAGAACAAATGAGATCAAAGAACAGAGAGTTCCTTCAGGGACCACTCAGGGCTAGGCAGGGGACTTACCTTGTTTCCACAGTTATACGAGGAAGATGCATGTATACCCAAGTGTTTCTTACAGAATGAAAGTTATGCATGGGGAAAAAAATTCAAACTGTGTAAGAATGTAAACAATAGGTAAAAAATAAATATTTTAAATCAAAAATAGGTAATTTACCCCGACCCTTATGTCCTAGTTTTCCCCAAGATAATCTCTCTCTGTCTCTCTCTCTCTCTACATATATATATGTATGTATATGTAATAGATAGATAGATAGATAGATAGATAGATAGATAGATAGATAGATGTGTGTGTGTGTGTGTGTGTCCAAGTTTGGATTTCTCTAATACACACACACATACACACAGTGTACAAAAATTTCACAAGACTTTCTCTTACATTTATAACTGTCATTCAAAGAAAAATAATCAGATACTCTGTCAAGGAAAAGCAAATATATTGGTGCAGTCCTACCAGACTGTATCAGAAATATTTGATTTTCATTAAAGAGCAGGTTAGTCTGGCTTTTTTGAGACAGGATCTTGCTCCGTCAACCAGGCTGGGGTGCAGTAGTGCAATCATGGCTCACTGCAGCCTTGACTTCCTGGGCTCACGTGATCCTCTAACCTCAGCCTCCTGAGTAGCTGGACTACAGTCTCATGACACCATACCTGGCTAATTTTTTAAATTTTTTGTAGAGATGGGGTCTTACTGCCACATCTGGGGTCCTGTTTCCTAGGCTGGTTTTGAACTCCTGGCTCAAGCAATCCTCCTGCCTCAGTCTCCCAAAGTGCTGGGACTACAAGCATGAGCCACTGTGCCCAGCTCTAGTCTGGCTCTTTAAAGGCTGTTATCATTTTTTCTAACTCAGATTGGCACCCCGAATTCTGTAGTATAGTTCTGACTATAGTTAAAAACATTCTGCCTCAAGCTTACCCAAGTGTTTTTCTCTTAGGAGTCAGTGTATGGTAACAAATCTGTACTCAGGTACAGTGTCCTAGCTGTGAGACTTTGGACAGGTCCTGTAGTCTCTCTACACTTGGATTTCCTCACCCATATAAGTAGAATAAGGCTAACTCATGGGTTAGGATCAATTAGAGCATGTCCCATGGGCTCGCTCATGCACAGCATGTATCATGGAAGATATTTAATAAGTAGTAGTTAACTATTTGCCTGCTGGAATGTCTTGGATCAGTTACTAACACTCCTAATTTTAGCCTTTCAGATTCTGACCACTCACAAAAGTATCGCCAGCAACCTCCTAATCCATCCTATCCCTTCTCTCTGCAAGGCATAGGATTTCTGTCAGTTCACCTGAAATTTCAATCGAAAGGATACATTTTAAAAATAAAGCAGAATCTTGTTGGAGCACGCTTCAGAAGCACATGCAGCACTGCCATTAAAATCAGGTCCTCCCAAAAAGACAACCATATTCAAGGAAACCCATATGTCATATATAACCATTGGATAGTATGTGTCTGAGTCTAGGATTATCAAGGCATTCTGACATTTAGTAATTTGAAATAGAACTTATTTATCAGTGGAGTGCTAGAAAAAACAGACAAGTGCAACTGGGAAAAAAGCACTAGTTAACATAAATAATGTCATTGTAGAGACAGAAAAAGAATTGGTCATATCTCAGTAAAGCATAAGAATTTTAAAGTTATTGGAATACCAGTAACATTACTGCAGGATAAAATGCTGAAAGTCTAAATTTGAAAACAAGCATTTGTCAAGTTACTATGCTTCGCATCACCTAATAGGTGTGAGCTAAGGTTTATCTTCTGCTGTCTTCACCTGAGAGAGGCAGGAAGAAGGGGATCTGCAGACAGAGCAAGGGCCCACAGGACACCCCTCAAAGGAAACACAGGGTATTGGGGATCTCTGCCTGGACACTTGTCTTTCTGCCCACTGTCACCACCACACAGGTTCTGTCACTACAGTGAGATCAGTTGTCAAGGTATGATGTTGTACTACTATCCCCTTGCACACGTGCATGTGAAATATTAAGAACGCGCTGATGTCTGATCATGGAACAAGTAGATGTGTGGACTGCAAGGAAGAGGGCAGGACCTCTTCTGTCTGAGACACAACACAGAAGAAGAAGTCCATGGAAAATCAAGAGCCCTAGGCCCCCTTCTCATGGGGGCAGGCACCTCTTAGAGCCACACAGAAGAGAGAAGAGAAAAGTGTGTGTGACCTTTTATGCTTTTTGAGGTCCCTGTGCACATGACCACCTCCAGAACAACGCTGAATGCCCTTTACTGAGTGCCCAGGGCGATGTTTCTCACCCACCAACACGGAGGAGTCCCATCATCAGAGCCAGGGGGCACAGGCAGCTCTGGGGCAACCGAGGAGTACGACTTTAGCCTGCCCAGTTGAGCAATGGCTATGCTGTTTTGCTAGCTTTGTCTGTTTTTACTAGCTTTGCCTGTTTTTACCCAGGCTAAATCCACAAACCCAGAATAGGGTCTCAGAAAACTCCAGAAACTAGAGCTCTGTACCAAGACAACGCGATGCCTAGAAGAGGGGACCCTTTGCTGCAACCACTTCCTCTGTCCTTTTAATTTTCCTGTAAAAAGTGGCTCAGCTAGAACATCCCCTCCAGCTCACACTAGGCCACAGGCAAGGAGAAAACCTGTCTCACTGAGGAAATCAGAAAGAAGGCTGTTGAATGACCCTGACGTTACAAGTCGGCCCGCAGTTTCCTTATTGTGACTATTTTTGACAATTTTTAAAACTTTCTCATTCGGTGTGAAGTTACCTATGACAGGGTTACATTTTTTCTTCTGGTGTATTCCTCAAACTAGCTAAAAATAAATGAAAATTGTATCTGTTATTGTTTATTATTTTGCTCCGTGGGCCTTGAGAATTTCTTTAAGCTAAAGGAAAACTAAGGTTTTAAACTGCACTCTAAACCCTAATCAATACTCAGAACTCAGTCAATTCAAGCTGCCAATGGCAAGGGTTGTACTCAAACATTTCCCCTGCGTGACTCACCTTTGTCTTTTCTGCCTCCCCTCACCTGTACATACACACACACACACACACACGCACACGCGTGCACACACCAGTTGCTGAGCAGTGACTGTCCTCACCAAAGGTGTGAAAGCGGCCATGATGCTGAGTGCCCCCAGACAATGTCAGACGATTGACAGGCTGTGCCTGCTCTGGAGCCCTTCCTGTTTTCAAAGAAAACCCATGCAGAGCATTGGACTGTGGAAAAGCATCAGGAGAGAAAGCACCGAGTCCTCCAGCAGCGTCAGGACTGCCCTTCACTTTCGTCCTTGCCCTTGTCAGTGTCCCAGAACAGAAGGAGCTCCGGGGACATTCTGATGGGGCTCTTCAGGGCAGGGCCCCCTGAGGAGCTCCTCTCTTTCATTCTCTCATCCCCTACTCTCTTAACATGAATTCAATTCAACTTTTGCTTAAAAATAGTCCTGATTGTCACATTCTCTTTGCCAGTTGGAGTGGATGTCACTGAGTGTCACAGAGCCCTTGGCTACAGCTTGTGGAGCGACTGCAGAGAGAAACTGGGTCAACACAGAGCAGCAACAACAGGAAGACTTTTGGAGTCTCTGATGACTCCACCCAGATTTATGCTAAGAGAGAAAGCATCGACTTTTCTTGCCATTGTCTTCTTTTCCATCGATTTCTTCCCATAACTATTTAAAATCACCATCTGTTCTCATCTTGGAAATTTAAGTACATTCAGCACAATTTCCTGATTTTTACATCCTATCGCAGATAAGCCATACATACATAGGAAATTTGGGTTCAATGTCAGGTATACAAAATGAGGTTGTATTATTCCATGTTGGATTGTAATAAAGGAATACCTGAGACTGGGTAATTTATGAAGAAGAGATTTATTGTGGCTCACGGTTCTGCAGGGTGTACAGAAAGCATGGAACCAGCAAATGCTGGGCTTCTGGAGAGGCCTTGGGAAGCTCTGACTCATGGCAGAAGGGCAGTGGAGCTGGCATAGAAAAGGAGCAAAGGGTGGGGGGGTGGGGAGGTGCAAATTATTTTTAACAACCAGATCTCCAGGTAACAGAGTAAGAACTCTCTCACTACTGTGGGGAGGGCATCAATCCTTTCAGGAAGTATCTGTCTCTGTGACCCAAACATCTCCCTCAAGGCCCCACCTCCAACACTGAGGGTCATATTTCAACATGAGATGTGGAGAGGATGAGCATTGAAACTATATCAGAGGTAAAAGAAATTATGCAAATGAGTTGACGGTCTCTTTGGGATCAAGCCTCTGTTACTCTATACTCACCTAGCAAGCATTTATTGAGCACCAGCTATTTGGTAGTCATCGTTCTAAGTTCTGGGGCTACAGAGATGAATGAGGGCTCTATAGTCCCTTGAATTTCAAGAAGTTTAAGATAATATAGGATATGGGCTGAGTGCAGTAGCTCACACCTGTAATCCCAGCATTTTGGGAGGCTGAGGCAGGCAGATCACCTGAGGTCAGAGGTTTGAGACTAGCCTGACCAACATGGTGAAACCCTGTCTCTAATAAAAATACAAAAATTAGCCAGGCATGGTGGCACATGCCTGTAGTCCCAGCCACTTGGGAGGCTGAGGCAGGAGAATCACTTGAACCCAGGAGGTAGAGGTTGCAGTGAGCCAAGATTGTGCCACTGCACTCCAGCCTGGGTGACAGGGTGAGGCTCTGTCTCAATAAATAAATAAAATAACATAAAGATAACATAGGATATGACCAATTAGCCGTTATGATACAGTAGGGAAATTCTATTCTAAATGTACATATGGCTCAGGCTTCTCTTTCCACACTAGATGACATCCCCCACCCCAGGCTATCTAGAAAATTCCTGCTTCAAAATATGGTTGAGCACTTCACCTGTACAGCAGCATCTGACCTCTCTGAATAGACTGAACCATCTCTTCCTTTTCCCCCTCATGCCATTTGCCTATTAAACTTCACTGAAACTTACAAAACAGAAAACTTTAACACACTCACTAGATTATGAACCCCTTGAAGGCAACGTTTCAACTTACTTAACGTTACAACGCTGGTGTCTACCAAAGTGCTCTCCCAGAGTCACGTTTTAATAATATTTGTCAAATGACTATATAATCTACTTTATTAAAATTATTGAGGGTCTGTATTGTACCAGTTACTAAGCCAGGCAAGGACATGTGTGTGTGTGCCCATGTGTGCACACCTGCACCTGTGTGCTGGGGAAAGTGGGGTACTGGGGAAGCCCTGCAAAGGTGGACAACAAAACTGACCACATGGGGCTTATGATCAAGTAAGAATCTTATAATAGGGCCAGGTGCAGTGGCTCATGCCTGCAATCCCAGCACTGGGAGGCTGAGGTGGGTGGATCACCTGAGGTCAAGAGTTGAGTCCAGCCTGGTCAACCTGGCAAAACCCCATCTCTACTAAAAATGAAAAAAAATTAGCTGGGCATGATGGCGTGCGCCTGTTGTCCCATCTACTCAGGGGGCTGAGCCATGAGAATCACTTGAACCCTGGAAGCAGAGGTTGCGTGAACTAAGATCACACCACTACACTCCAGCCTAGGCAATATAGCGAGACTGTCTCAAAAAAACATTTCATAATAAGTAGTAGATATTACTCAAGTATATCTATATTTATCCCCTAGAGGAAATCTTAAGAAATAGCCTGAGATAGTTGTAAATAGAAAAAGAAATGTCTGTGTCTCATTTCGACATTCATTCTTAGTATTTTGTTCCTAATTTCTTTATGTTGAATTTTTTTATTTCATCTCTACTATGAAAATATTTGATACATGAATACTTTTCTGTTACATCTCATATCTTATCTGTGGCTCTTGTTATGAGGAATTTGGGGTTGCTTTTCATACTATATTTGGGATTTTTCTCTAATAAACTACTGCTTACATTTTGGTATTTTCCTGCACGGAGATGCATCCTACACACAGGCTGTGCCGTCCATCACCTAGCTGTCCTCTGCCTAAAAAGTACTGTCTCTAGGTAGGGAAATTGAAACACACTGTCTCCAGGATCCCTGCCCTTCCTAGCACTCAAGATATCTACACTAAAGTCACCTTGACAAACACTTTCTGAGCACCTACGACTAAACCCATTCTGGAATGGATTCCAAAATAGAGAGGTTCCCAAACCAGATGTGGGAGACAGAGTTTCTTTGATTGAAATAAGAGCCTTCCCAGAGAAGCAGACCTTGCTTTATGAATGAGTAGAGAAGAGTGATTATTCTTATTTTTCTTGACCTTATCATTGGAGCTGGTCACATAATTAAGTTGGACCTTGAAAAATAAGTAAGGAAAGGCATGAGCAGAATTATAAAGTCACTTGTAACTTAGTGCTCATATTCATGAACATGACTTTGAACCTCCATTTGAAAGAGGAAGTTCCCACTCTTAAGGCTTTTGGTGATTTCCAAGAAGACTGAACGCCTATTTTACCCCTTTCTTTGGGTTTCACTTTCCACCCAAGCTTTTCATCCCCTTTCTTCTTTTTGCTCCCAGTCTAGAATTTTCTCCTCTTTTCCAATAGCTACAGCTGCTGTTCTGAAACACGTATTTAAAAAATGCCATTCTCTACCTTTGCTGAGGACTCCCAAGGGCAACACACAGAAGCTAACATTATCAGGAACCTCAGTATTAACAATCCCAAATCCCAGGCTACGGCCAACCCCTTCTCTCCACTGCCCCCCAGAGCAGGATCCCTTCTGCAGTCCCTGTCTGCAAACTTTTGATAACATTGCTACTCAGCCAAGTCCTTTGTTTGCAGGAAAGGATGAATGGCAGCATGAGGCTTTCCAAACAACCCACTTCTTGGCCATTCGCAGCATATCAAAGCCAATTAAGCCTTAGCCATTGCAGACTTGGTGACACATGTGAAATTGTAAGGCACCGGATCTCAAGAAGAACCTTCTGAGCAAATGGTGTTCAGAAACTCCTTCTTACATAACAATGCCTGGCAATAAGTGGGCTAAAAATATTAACAGAGTAAACAACAGGCAATGAACGTGCAAAAGAAAAGGCATTTTGGGGATGGGTTTCAAAAACACACGCTTCTTGGAAAGCAGATGTTATTTTATTTTTTTGGTATCATAAGGAATATTTTAGTAGTGCAGTAGGCTGTACTATAAATACTGAGAATATCATGCTTGATTCTGGGAGAGGAAGGCCCAGGTTGAAGTGAAGTGAGTGATATTTGGGGAAGTGTGAGAACAGGACAGAGATGGTGGGGAATACATAAAGCCAAGGACGCAGAGTGAAATAGACCCCATAATTAGGCTCTCGGAGAACAGAAGACTAAAGGCTTGGCATAGAACAAGATTCCCAAAGCTCTGGATTGTACATAGTGGGTAGACAGTGAAAGCTTTCAAATATTGGAGGATTCGAATCCTACATGTTATTTACTGTTGGGTAGAAAGAAGAAAAAGGAAAGAAATAATGAACGGCATCTTGACTGCAGTCATGACTCCAGAGCTTCATCCGTTCTGACCTCACAGGCAAATGACTCCTAGAAGAAAAAGAAGCTTCCTCTTTAAATGTTTTAGCATTAGAGATGATGTAGCTAGAGGGGTGACGCCTGCCCTGCTCTGGAAGATCTGCTATATCATGGTTATCTATTTAGAATGTCATAAAAAATTTAATACCCACCTGACCAGGTTGGCAAATTGACATTCAAAATGAATCACATAGCCCATTATTCACATAGCCCATTTTGAAATAGCTTCTCCAAGGCCTACAGAAGCCAGTGTAGAAGAAGATGCTTCTCTTCTGGGTACCACACTGACATGAGGCAGTTTACCTTCTAAGGAAACTGATCGCTGGAGATGGGTTATGCTTGCCAACTGAGGATTAGAGACAACAGGAGCTTGTTCACAGTGAGCTGGACCCAGATGTCCTCAGCATTCCTTTTAAATTATAAAACTCCCTGCTCAGAATTATGAAATTTATTTACATTTATATTTAACCTTAATTTCACCAAATGCTCAAACTGTGCTCAAATAAGACAAACGCCAAACTGTAACCAATCCAGTTGTTTCTGTACCTCACTTCCATTTTCTTTACGTTACTCGCCTTTCACTGTCCACAGATTTTCTTTCACCACAGGACTCCACTGGAGTCTCTCTAAATCTACTGTGATTCTGGGGGCTGCCCAATTCACAAATCATTCATTGCTCATTTAAAGTCCTTTAAATTTAATTAAACTGAAGTTTTTCTTTTAACACTTTTCTTTTTTTAAAATCACCTTAATTCTGATTTAATTTCAATAAAACTACAAAACTGCTATTTAACACACTTTGTCTAGCAATTGATTAAAATGCTGTGATTATATATAATTATTTTAATATAATTGTTAAAATTATATATAAATATATATTAAATATTATGTAATTATCTTTGTATATGTATTCAGATGCTGTGATTATATAATTTTATGTGTGTGTGTATATATATATATATAATTGTCTTCTTTTTTTTTTAACTTTGCTCTTAACCCCTCATTTGCCTTGTGCCCAACTTCTGAAGGCATCTCCAGAGACCCTTTCCACCACTGCAGTTCCTCCTCGGCCTACAGAAGCCAGTGGAGGAAAAGATGCTTCTCTTCTGGGTACCACACTAACTGATATGAGGCAGCTTACCTTCTAAGGGAGCTGATCGCTGGAGATGGGTTATGCTAGCCGACTGAGGATTAGAGACAACAGGGGCTTGTTCACAGTGAGCTGGACCTCAGAGTTTTACCATTTGGCATAGAAATTTAACTCTGATCCCATAAAGTACCCTGCTTAGAAAATGGACTGCATCCACTTTAATTATCCAAAGCTTCCCGGCTGCCAGAGCCAGGTGCATAGTCAGGCCCTCGCATGATCGTGAACCCCTCAGGATGCAGTTACAGGCACAGTAACTAGAGAAGCACACCCAAATCAAATATTTTTAAATTGTAATTAATTGTTGGATATTCATTTTTAAAACTAGCTTCAAAATCCAAGTTTATACATTTTTTTTTATTAGATAGATCTTTTTCTTTAATAACTTTATCCTTTAGGTTGGCCTGAATCCGGCCAGTGATCTCATGATTCTAAAATTCATGTGAATATTCTGATATGCTTTGAGGACCCTTCTTTTCTTTCTTACATGTACTGACTAATTAGCACTGCCTGTCTCAGGCAGGGGACACCATTGCTTCTTTAGGAGAAAGCAATATGTGTAGTGGTGAGAACGCAGGTATTGGAGACAGAATTGGCTTCCAATTCTTGTTCTTCTACTTACTAGTTTTATGGTATCAGTCAAATTAAGTATTCTCTTCAAGCCTCAGTTTCCTCATCTGTAAATTGGGGATAATTATAAAAATGGCAGCTATTATATTTTCATATTATTCTATTTTGCTTTGTCTATTTACTTTTATATTATTTCATAATCCTACATTACTTATAACTTAAAGAATACATCTTCCTGAGGCCAGGCATGGTAACTCATGCCTGTAATCCCAGCATTTTTGGAGGCCGAGACAGGCAGACTGCATGAGCTCAGGAGTTCAAGACAAGCCTGAGCAACAGGGTGGAACCCCATCTCTGCAAAAAATTAGCCAGGTGTGGTGGCATGCACCTGTAGTCTCAGCTACTTGGGAGGCTGAGGATCACCTGAGGCTGGGGAGGTCAAGGCTGCAGTGAGCTGTGATTGCACCACTGCACTGCAGCCTTAGTAACAGAGTGAGACCCTATCAAGAAAAAAAAAAAAAAGAATGTCTTCCTTTCCTATAATGCGAATTACTACTAAAAATGTCAACATTGCATTTCTGATTTCCACTCCATGAGTTAAACTCTCCAATTACATCATCACTAAATATTTAGGTGGTTTAATCCATATTTTCCCTATTCATTGAAGAATATAGAAAGTGAAAGCAATTTAAAACTTCCCTTTAATACACCAGGATATTAGTTATTGGTTCAATTTGGACTGTGCAGTTTCATAAAGCAAATGGATTTTTCCCCACAAAACTATGAATTTATGAAAGCTGGAAATAAATTATATCCTTTGATACATGTTTTATAGAGACATGAAAAGTGAGGATTAAAATCATTTATTTTTTCTTTTTTCAGGATTCACCAATAGGTGTACATTAATATTTTTCTTGCCTTGGAGAATTCAACTCAATTCCAAGTGTTCTAAAAGAGACAAAACAATTTAACACCAAAAGATGTAATCCAATTTCTTGCATACCCCACTTCCCTGGAAGCTTCATTATAAAGCTTGTCTCAGGCCTTATAGATGACTTTTAAAACCTACTTTAAAAGATTCGGAGTTTAATATGAAATGGTAAAATGTGATAGTGAGGGCTTCTTAATGTGATAGTAAGGGCTTCCTAATGTCCCCAGTAGGAAACCCCATTGAATAGAGGACCAAACATACCATCTTTGTCAGGAGGAGTGGGCACGATCAGAGGCTCCTGAGGAGAGGGCAGCGGGATCCACCTTGTATTGAAAAATCACAGTGGGTCTGAATGTTCGTGTTCCTACAAAACTCATAGGTTGACATCCTGACCCTCAAGGTGACGGTATTAGAAGATGAGATCTTTAGGGGGTGATTAGATCATGGGGATGGCAACCTCATGAATAGAATTAGTGTTTTCATAAAAGATGCCCAGGACAGACCATTACCTCCTCCACCGTGTGAGGATACAGCCAGAAGCAGCCACTCATGAATCAGGAAGCGGTCCCTCACCAGACACCAAATCTGCCGGCACCTAGATCTTGGACTTCCAGCCTCCAGAATTGTGAGAAATAAATTTCTGTAGTTTATAAGCCACCCAGTATTTTTGCTGTAGCAGCTGGAATATACTAAGACCGTATCTCTTTTTGTATCCTTCACTGTCATTGATCAGGAATTTTTAAATTTCAGAAGGAATTCTTATTTTTCAAAGATTAATGAACACACTCATTTTATGTTGACTTCATTGATAAAATCTAGAATAGAATAAAGAAAGAATTCCAAATTCTCATACAGATTTCCTTTAGGACACTCTTCTTAGATACTTAGAAAGGAAACAAAGAAGAAAACTCCTAAAACAATAATGCCAAATTTGAAGAAAAAGCTAAACTTGAAACTTTGTGATTTTAGGCACATTAGTTTCTTTTTAGCTGTATTTTCCATCACCTAACCCATTCAAAATCCTTTTCCTGACATAGTATGACTGAAAGCAGGTAAAGAGGTAAAGGGAAGAATAAGTTTCCTTTGCTCTCTCTGGATGTTGCCTGGGCACTGACATTTGCAATTCAGTATGCTTCTCAGTCCCCAACCGGTCCTGGAAGTCCAGATCATCGTGGAAGCCAAGAACACCTTCTGCCCTCTGATTTTGGCACAGAGGTGGCCACTTCACTCAGATGTGTGCCTCCCGGCAGTTATTCCCGCCGCAGGGCCTGCGGACTGGCATGCTGCAATATGCTCTACCTGGGGCTGCCCCTGAGACCATATGGACCTTCAGCTGCTGCACCATACAGGGACCTGCCTGGAGAAAGCCGAGGACCAGATGGAGCAGACGATACCTGTGTGAGACCGTCTGACTCGACGCTGCTGGGGACTTGGTGTGCGGAAAATGGCAGACTATAAACATTTAAATAATAATACCACAACACATGCTGATTCTTTTCCACCAGAAAGGTAAAGAAATTGAAAAAAATAAAAAAACCTTTCTGGGAAAGGCAAACCTACTATAGAATAGGAATGAACTTTAAAAAAAAAAATAAAGCTAAGAGTCAAAGAGTTAAAACCAAACATGGGTATAGGAAACAGTTCTAAAGGCAAGCATGGAGACTTAGAAAGCATTGGATGGGAGCCAGGAGCCACAGATTTCAGTGTACTAAGTTACAATGTGACTTCACACAAGACACTTTCCTCTCACTGTGCCTCAGTCTCCCCACTGATAATATAAAGGGAGCGGCTGATACCGTTCAAGATGCCAAGATAAGGAGTTTGTGCCTGGACGTGAACCAATGCATTGAGAATCATCAAGAAAGACTAATTACAAAAAACGCTTCGGCAAACTAAGGAGTGTGCTTAGGAACGTGGCTGATTTGCATTCTGATTCAAACTCCTTATCTCATAGCAGATAGAAAAGAAATTTCTCAGAGCCTGAAAAATGTTTAGGGACCAGTATCAGACATTGAGTACTTCGAGTAGCACTGGATTAGGTTACCTCTTTAAACTTTCAGCATTCTTGAATTGTTCAGAACTAAGTGAAGAATTCGGAACTAAGCAAAGTACCATGTTACCTTATGTTACTTTTTACTTGCCTTCAAATATAAAACAAATATGCACAAAAAATAAGATGTGGCTTAAAGAGTCCAATTTGCTATAAGTTATAAATTTCCCAAAAGTGTAAGAAAAAAAATCAAGTATTCAATTGTTATTGCATTCCACAGATATTCATGAACTGCTGGTAAGCTTAACTGAAAAAATATACCCATGGTCTAATGTGTACAACCATTTTAGCTTCAAGGGGTTTCTGGAAAATATGATTCTTGGATGGGGGCTTACATGATGAATTGAATGTTGCCAGATGAAGAATTGGGCACAGTGAGAAGGAAGGAGAGGTAGTCCCAGCTGAGGGAAATAAAAAGTCACATGGGAAAGACTACAGTGCAAGCAGAAATGCACACATAGTTTTCTGTTGCTAGAATTTGAAGTCCAAGGGTGGAAGATGAGAAGGTAGGAAGTCTGTAGGTCATACAAGACCTTGAATTCCTGGCAGAGGAACTCAGACATCTCTACAGGTGATGGGGAACAATTAAATGGCTGTCAAACAATAGAGTGGTAAGATCACATCTATTTTTTAGATTTACCACTCTGACAGTTACATGAAGAAGGGGTTGGGAAAGGAAAAGTTAAGACTAGATCCTACTAGGGTCTACTAGACCAGATCCTGGTAATCCAGATCCTACAGGAGGAAATCACATACAGTATCTTGGGATAGAGAGGTGATGAAGCCCTGAAGTAGGGAAGAAGAAAACAAAGCAGACATAAAAAATTGTAATTACTGAATACTTTTCATTTGTTCATGATTTTAGCTTCTAATCTACTACCACTCTCACCCACAATAGCCTTGGCTTAATTACTAGTGAATTCAATACACGCACAGACAATTCCATCGGAACTCTTGCCTCTCAGTTCCTTGGCCTCCTGTCATCTACAGATCTTGTCCTTCATAGGACCCCAGCCACCCACTCCTATGGCTACACCCAAGACTGTGCCATTAACAATAAGCAGAACTCCTTCATATTTACAATGTCAAGCAACCATTCTTGACCACTGCCTCTTACCTTCCTAGCTCACTTCCTCTAGTATTTCAACATGAATAGTCTTTTCTTCCCAATATTACCACCATTTCATAGATCCTATCATCTATCCACTGTCCCTCAACCCCTTGGTGTCCTATTATCCCTCCTTATCTATCTTAAACTCCATGATCAATTACTACAGCAGCTCCCTTGCATTCATCTCCAAACCCCTCACTCCTTTCATCACATTATCCTTATTTGGCAAAACCACAACCCAAGTCAATCCAACTTTCTACCTACTCCGTGCCTTACCTACTGTGCTCACACATCTCATCATTTCTGGAGAAAAGCATGCAGCCATTCTGACCACTCTCAAATTAAAATTAATACCAAGAATTTTAAGTGAACCATTGTTGCTACCTGGCCATTATATATTTTCCTAATCTGTTAGTTCCTACATTTCCTTAGGTTACTTTATCATATACTCTCCTTTCTCCTCAAACCTCCAACACTTTTATTTCCATCCTTACTGTCAACTACTGACCTGCTTGGTATTTTATTGCTATAATTGCAGCAATCAGAAGAGAGTTTCCAAAGGTTAGCAGCACCACATCTACCAACTAGCCCACAGCTGTGTATTCTCTGACCTTCCTCATTACTGTGAGTGAAATCTTCCCAAGTTATTAAGGCATCTCCACCCTACCCATTTATACACTACTTCCCCTACCTTCTCACCTACCCGAGGTCACTGCTGAAGCAATTCTCTCCCTCTCTCCCTCATATTTTCCCACCCTACTGGATCATTCCCATTGATACAAATATACTATTAATCTTCCCATCTTATAAACAACAACAAAAAATACCCTTTTTCTTTTCTTTTTTTTTTTTTTTTTTGAGATGGAGTCTGTCTCTGTCACCCAGGCTGGAGTGTGATCTCGGCTCACGGCAACCTCTGCCTCTGAGTTCAAGCAATTCTCCGGCCTCAGCTTCCCAAGCAGCTGGGATTACAGGCACATGCCACCATGCCTGACTAATTTTTGTATTTTTAGTAGAGATGAGGTTTCCCCATGTTGGCAATGCTGATCTCAAACTCCTGACCCCAAGTGATCCATGTGCCTTGGCCTCCCAAAGTGCTGGGATTATAGGTGTGATACCCTTCTTTTGAACAAACTTGTCCCCTTCTCTGATCCCATATACAGCAATACTTACTGAAAAATTTTTTCAGCCTGAGCGTGGTGGCTTATATCTGTAATCCCAGCACTTTGGAAGGCCGAGGCAAGCGAATTGCTTGAGCTCAAGAGTTTGAGACCAGCTTGGGGAGCTGAGGCAAGTGGATTGCTTGAGCTCAAGAGTTTGAGACCAGCCTGGGCAACATGGCAAAATCCCATCTCTACAAAAAATACAAAAATTAGCTGGGCACAGTGGCGTACACCTGTGATCCCAGCTACTTGGGAGACTGAGGGAGGATCTCTTGAACCTAGGAAGTCAAGGCTACAGTAAGCCATGCTGATGGCACCACTGCACTTCAGCCTGGATGACAAAATGAGACCCTATTTCCAAAATAATAATAATAATAATAATAATAATAATAATAATAAAATTTAATGCTTAAGCTCCCTTCTTGTTTTGGACACACTTCAATTAGAATCTGGTCTTACCACGCCACTGAAATTTTTCTCATAAAAGATATCAATGAGCTCTGCATTGCTAAGTCCAAAGATCAGTTCTTAATATTGACATCTGTGAGCTCAGTTTTCAATCTCGAGATCTTTCAACTGTGTCCTAACAAGAGCATGGGACACCATTGATCATCGCCTCCTCCTGTAGCAGATATTTATTCCATTTCCAAGACACCACATTGCCATGGTTTTCCTCCCACCTTACTTGCTGTGCCTTCTCAGTGCCCCTCACTGGTGACTCTTCATCTCCCCAATCTCTTCATCATTGAATGCCAAAGGCATTCAGCACTCAGAGCTCCTCTCTATCCATCACTTTGCATTAGTGATATCATATACTCTAAAAGATTTAAACCCTATCCAAAACTAGTCTACTCTCAAATTTGTATTTCCAACCCACATGTCTCTTTGTAATTCCGGACTCACATATCTGACTTCCCGTTCAACATTTCCAGTTATTTCTCTAAGTTAACATATCCAAATTCAAATTTCTTCTCTTCCTCCCAAAATTCATCCCATGGGCAGTCATCCCTATCTTGGCTGCTGGCAGCTATATTCTTTTAGATGTTCAGGCCAAAAATATAGATGTTACCTTGACTCCCCTATTTCTTTCAGAATACACATTCAATCTGTCAGAAAATCCTGTCTTTCAAAATGCATGCAGACTCCAATAATACTATGCCAACTCCACCACTAATGCTCTAGCCCAAGGCACCTTCATCTCATGGTTGGGTTATTGCAATGCCCTCATAAATGAGCTCTCTTATTCTGTCCTTGCCCCAACACTGTGAGTAATCCTCTTAAAACTTGAATCAGACCTTGTCACCCTTCTACTCAAAACCACTCAATGGCAACCCACCCCATTCAGAATAAAGCCATAGTTCATAGGCCTGAAAAGCCTGTTATGATGTGGACCCCAGATTCCCCTGTAACCTCATCTCCAACCACTCTTCCCCTTGCTGCCTTCCTTTGAGCTCCTCTGATTTTATTGTTATTCCTCAAATAAAGAAGTTCTCTCAACATTCTGGATGTCGTTCTTTGATAAATATGCATATTGCAATATCTTCCCCCCAACAATGGGTCAGCTTTTTCCTCTCTTACAGATGTCTTCAAAATATATTGTAGGGAATAGTTGGGATTGCCATGAAAACAAAAATTTCTATTACTAGAAGTAAAGCAGTAGCTGACGGCCAGAGAGTGAGGCTCCAAAGCTGGTGCTGCTGTAACTCTGTAGATTTTGTCATGGAGTGAAGGATTTGCCCTAGAGTTTTCAGACTACACATGAATGGAAGTGGGGGTAGAAGCGATACCCTGCCCAGCATGCATTAGCTATTTATCCTAACGCAGCAAACCACCATGGCACACGTTTACCTATGTCACAAACCTGCACATCCTACACAAGCACCCCAGAACTTAAAAAAATTTTTTAAATGATACCCTGCATAAAACCAGAACTCCCCAAGTGCTACTAATTCAGGGAAATGGAAACTAATAAATTATGTCCAACAGCTGAGCAAGGAAACAAAATGATTCTCTTGCCCTCAGGACCTAAACAATGTACTCTGTTAGAAACTTCCAGTAGAAAGTAAACCATGCACTTCACATGCATTTGAACTTAAAAACTGCATTTACTTCATTACGAAGAAAATCATAAACTATGAATTAATGTTTTAAAAGAGAAAAAAAGTAGTCCAGGTTGTTGATATCCTTGATAGAGATAAATGGGAAACCATCCATCCATTTCTATCTCATGGGATTCCCATGTGAGGGGATGGCAGGGACCAGGACTTAACAAATATGAATTTACAAACAAAATCACAAAAATAAAAAATTCCATCATGAATACAAGGCAGCGGTTACATGAAAAAAAAAAGGGGGGCACAAATGTCTCAGGTACTAGAAATAATAGAAAAAGAATAAAGGCGATCATAAACTAAGAATATTTAAATGGTTAAAAACATCTAGAAAGAATAAGACAGTATGCAAAATCACTAAGTAAACTTGAAAAGAAGAACCAAATAGAACATTTACTAATCAAAAATATAGTAATTAAAATAAAATAAACCAGGCTGGGCACAGTGATGAATACCTGTAACCCCAGCAGTTAGGGAGGCCAAAACGAGAGGATCACTTGACGCCAGGAGCTCAAGACCAGCCTAGGCAACATAGCAAGACCCTGTCTCTACAAAAAATAAAAATAACACATTAGCTAGGTACAGTGGCACATGCTTGCAGTCCTAGCTACTTGGGAGGCTGAAAGAGGATCACTTGAGCCAGAAGGTCAAGGTATGATGGATTCATCATACCACTGGGCTCCAGCTTGTGCAACAGAGTGAGACTGTGTCTCTAAAAATAAAAAAACAAAATAAAATAAAAATGAAATGAAGCAAGTGGATGACTTAAATGGCAGTCTAAACACAATTTAAGAGACTGTTAGTAAACTGGAAGGCTGATCTGCAAAAACTACTCAGGAAGAAGCACATTGCAATACAAAATATAATAGATTATAGAGGATACACAGAGAGCCCTCAATACCTGGCTAATGGGAATTCAGAGAAGAGAATAGAGAGATAGCGTAATGGAAATAATAGATAATGCTAAGGAGTCCTCAGAATTCACAAAAGATAGGGTTCTCAATTTAAGAAGGAAAAATGAGTTCTAAACAAGAGAAGTGAAAGGGTATTTTTCCTCAGTTGATAGGATACTGCCCATTTTGTAGTACTTTCATTTGAAAGATATTTTGTAAGTATAAAAATTATGATATAATATTTTAAATGTGTAAGGGAAATGATCAGAAAAAAATTGTTTCTCTTCATCTCTGTTCTTCTCTTAGCAGAGAACACCATTGCTACCTATTTCTTGTGCATCCTTCCAGAAATCTTTTATGCATGTACAATTATGTACATATAATCCATGTTTATATATATATGCACACACACACACACACATTTATTGATTACGCAAGTGGTAGAATACCATATAAACTTCACTTTGTTCACTTTTTTTTAACAATACCAAAACTGTTACAAATGATGACATATAAAATAGATGCCTTATTTTTAATGGCTACATAGTTTTCTATTAGATAAGGGGTAATAAACTATCTTAAATTAATTATTATCATCATTTATTGTTTCTAACCACTTTACTATAATGCTGCAGTAAGTCTTCTCGCACAGTTATCTTTTCACATAATATTTTTCAGTAAACAAATTGCAAAGATGTAATTGGTGGGCCAGAGCAGGATGTATTTTAAAAAAACTGATAGATAATAAATGCCTCTCTATTTTATTGTATAAAAGAGTTACATACTAAACCTTCAGACATTTGGTTAGATTTCCTACTTGGAAATATTCAGGGGTTGAGCACTGCATGACTTTTCGTTTTCTGCAAAGCGTTCAACAAAAATATCCAGCTCCACATGTGATATACATATGCTATGGATGTTAATTATGATGGTAACAATATCTAATTCAGGTAACTACTTTACTTCTTCCGCTCAAAGACTGTTGTGTGACTTCCAGAGCAAAACCAAATGCAATTTATATCCAGATACACCCCCACTCCTTTAAAAATATATTCTTTAAGGTCTAGATCAAAAGCTATGTTGAGCTTCAGTTGCTCTGACCTCCATTTTGCCAAGTCAGAATTTTTCAGCTTTTCTCTCTACTTTTTCAGTCCTTCACGCATATCTAAGTGAAGTACTGACTCTGTTCCTGCACTGTTGGCCTTACCCCTTAGGTCATAGACTTCCTCGGCTGGGACTGACCTTCCGCCTTACCCTGGTGCCTGTCTCAGAATCTGAAGCTATGATAGCAGGCCTGTAGGCTTTTATTGTATTAAATTGAAGACGGAACACAGGTGTATTGCAGTTCCAAACTTAAACCATGAAATATTTCACAAGTGGCATTAAACAAGAAAGTAATAAGCCAAAGTAAACTTAATTGACAAAATATATTTGTTTAAATTTTTGAAGGTTCTAGTGTTCAGGATGAACACTCCAATTAAGTACACGTTTGGGTGGGTGTAATGTTTTTATACATGATCGCTAAATTCTCTCATCAGACATTTCTGGCATGGAAGAAATAGAAATCTATTTGAAAGCTTCTCTATTTCTTGTTAAAAAAATCTTCAGGCAAATTAAATTTAACAGATTTTAATTGAGCAAAGAACAATTCATGGATCAGGCATCCTCTAGAACCAGAATAGGTTCAGAATGACACCAGGGCTGTCACATGGTCAGATAACATTTACAGACAGAAAATGGAGAGTGGTGGACAGAAACCAAAAGTGAGGAACAGAAACAGCTAGATTGGATGCAGTGAGGCATTTGCCTTATTTCAACCTGGTTTGAAGAGTTGGCTGCGGTATTAGTCCGTTCTCACACTGCTACAAGGAACTGCCTGAGACTGGGTAATTAAAAAAAAAAAAAAAAGAGGTTTAATTGACTCACAGTTCAGCATAGCTGGGGAGGCCTCAGGAAACTTACAATCCTGGTGGAAGGTGAAAGGGAAGCGAAGCACCTTCCTCACAAGGTGGCAGGAAGGAGAATGAATGAAGGAGGAACTACAAAACACTTATAAAACCATCAGATCTCCTGAGAACACACTCACTGTTATGAGAATAGCATGGGGCTAACCACCCCCATGATTCAATTACCTCCATCTAGTCGCTCCCTTGACACGTGGTGATAATGAGGATTAAAATTCAAGATGGGATTTTGGGTGTGGACAAGAAAGCCTAACTATATCAGCTGCCTATGGTTGAATGAAGTTCAGCTGCTGTGATTGACTGAGACTTGGCTACTTGTGAGTAGAGTAGGTTACAATTTATTTAACACATCAAATTGGGTTACAGCTCCTTATGTATGGAAAAACCTTTAGGCTTAATGCAAAATACATAAGGAGGCAGTTTGAGGCCAAATTTAATTTAACACTGAAATTTTAAACATGCAAAGGGTCTCTAGGCTGAAAGGATCCCAGTTGTGTTTGTCCTAATAAAAGCGGGTGTGCTCTGCAAACAGGCTACGCCGCAGACATCCTAGAGCAGAAACATAAAGACCCATTGGGGCCCCAGCGGCCAATCCCCTCTTTGGGGCAACACTGAATTTCCTAGAACCTCTGGAGAATTTGCACATGGTATCAACAGGACAAAACAAAAGATGGAAAATTAAAATATGCTGAGAATTTTGCAAAATTTGCTTAAAATACTTTGTCAATCTGAAATAATTGACAGGATCAGAATCCAGCTTAAAAGAATTATTCAAGCACAAAATTAAAGGACAGCTGTTTGAGGAACACAGACTCCAAAGAAATGGAGTCAGTGCTCCAAAGTGAAAAAGTTAAGGTTTTACTTAGGGAGAAACAAAGAAGTTTAGCAGAATTATATTTTCCATACAAGGCTGTTTTATGAGTTACAGCAATTTGGTTGGTCACCACTTGTTCCTTTTCAGGAAGTGCGTAATTAACATTTTATCTGAAGCAATTTGATAATCTTAGAGTCTTTTGGTCTATCTGGTCTAGTTGGTACAAGACAAGAAAGAAGAAAGTTAATCTATAAAGAGTGTCAACAATTCATAGGGAAGGGATCCTATCTCTGGCACTATTCAGTCTTTTACAACATTTTACTAAACAATATAGGTAGGGAAAAAGTTAAGCTATAAGCAGAGAAACAAAGGTTGCAGCTGCCTGTTACATGACTACATGACTCAGGGCCCACCAACACATTTCTTTTGAAGCTCAAAATAATTTAAAGTTTCAATAGCATTAATTTGAATTACTTACTTTCACAACTTTGTGCACTAAGACACTTTTCTTGGCCTCTGCCCCCATCTTCACCCCGCATATGTTCTGTAAGTAGCTCAATGCATCTGTTCAGCAAATAAACATTCTCAGTTAAGGACTTTATCTCCTCTGAGTCCACAATCTCTCAAGTCTAAGTCTCTGTACAATGCCCTGAGCCTAAAGTGCTCTTGTTGTATACACAGCAATCATGAAAAGTGAGACATGACATGTTCACTTGTGATTCTACAATAGCAAACTTTCAGATTAGTAAAATGATGCAAATTCGCTCAGACTCACGTAATTCTTCCAAATATTCAACATGTTTAATCTTTCATCTTTTGAACTACTCACATATGTAGTAATGCATTTTTCTTTTTAGGAGGCACATCTCTTTGATAAGATGAGTTCCTTGTACAGGCCAAAAGAAAACTTCCTCTTTGCCCACTGAAGATTCTCTGAAAATCAGCTGACAAAAGGCAGATTAATAGAAGAAAAGTGATACAAAATTTATTTTAACATGCCTAGCATGGTGGAATCCTAGGAGACTGACGACTCAATAACTCCATGGGGTCCGGATGCTTATGTAGCTTTCTTCATGAAGGAGGAGGGAGAGGGGGAATGTAGGTAATTCTTTTGAGGAGCAAAGTGTGATTATTAGGGAGAATGAATGGACCTGGGAGACAGAAATTAGCCTGTAAATGAATGTCTTTGGAAGTTGAATGCATCCTGGAGATTGAAATTGTCTTATGAAAAGGTCACCCAGGCATAGCTGCATTCCTCAGTCTTCTTTTCTGCCTCAGTAAATTAGATTTCAGGGCAAGGTGGAAACCAATTTTTCTCCTTGATGTGTCCAGTCTGTATGCAGATAAGGAAAAAGCCTCTTCTAGCACCTGGTTGTCTCCAAAGACCTTTAACTCAAAACACTTATCAAGCCAGGATGCCTTTTTTTGGAGTGAAATTTTCCGGGATACTTCACTCTCAAACCGATAATATTTTCTATACTTTATTTCAAAAGACAAAGAGGTCACTAGACTTTACTTGCTTCAGTTTGAATCAGCAGTTAATCAGGAGCATACTTTAGGTTTACAGAATAGTTGTGTTTAATCACCAATAAAATACAATATCAAGGAAAACTATTCAATTAGCAAGACTGCTATAATTTTTGTTACTATAGCCATTTATGTCGCATTTAAAGTAACATGATATGCACATTCTCCTTAATACATCTCAAACAATGTTGAAACTCATCAAATGGTCCATTCCAAAAATGGAGCTTCAGATCATATGTTTATATTTTATTTGTCAACAAGCATTTCAGTTTCTTATAAAGCGAATGAATTTCTCCCCAAACCCTAACTCTTCATATCAAATACAAATACGTTGCCACTTGAAGCAATTTCCCCCAAATGGTTGATTTATACAGCCTCACAAATCATAAATTTCCAGGCAAATAAATCATTTTGCACTTGGTTTCTACAAACATAAAATAAAAGATTTTTTAAAGGTGCTGACTAAGACTTTGTGGAATTTGCTTAAATACTTCACACTTAATTAAAATATATATTGATGCATTTTGTTTCCCTGAGAGAAGCAATATGGTAATAAGTTCTTAACAATTCAGATCTGTGCCTTTTCATGGTGTGTTTTGCAATTCTATCTTACTTTTTTTCTTTGTCTAATCAGTAATCAGTACTTTTTGAGGTTTATGTGTACAGTATGTAATTTGATTTCCTTCCCTGGCAAGCTAATACATCGACTGAATACAGAGATTAAAAGTACATATATTTAGAATCAAGCAAAGCATAATATATGTTTTTGCTTCAGTGATGAGCCCTATACATTAATCAAGGTAGCAGGCTCAAGCAAAACATTACAGTTTCTCCTGCTGTAGGAGCAATAGCAGCAATTCTTTAATCAGCATTTCAATGTCAAATAAGGAATTGGGAGAGAATCAGGGGCATGTTGTCTCTTGCCCAAATGGCTTTAATCTTACTGTAAGTGTTCTTCTTTTTTGTTCCTAACCCTAAAGCCTCAGATCGACTTGGGATACTGTATATGTTTTTCCATAAGGATAATGATGTTTCATTCTTGCATTCTGACTTAATTAGCTCTATAGAGAGGTTGCCTCTAAATATATTTTTCTTTCTAATGTAACGGTAGCTTTAAATGCAGAATGCAGAATCTGTCTTATTAAAAACCACCTGTTGGGTTGATAGCCAACTTTGTTGGCTGGGCATTGTGCACTCTCTGATTAAATTGTGGTGAATGCACCTGGGTTACTATGGCATTGGAATACACTGTGATTTGATTGGAGGTTAGAGACTGTGAACAGGTTTCACAGAATTATAGAATTTTCTAATAATGGAACTGGCTGCAACTCTGTAGTTATTTTCTTCCAATTCCCTTGATTTACAGATGAGGAAACTGAAGCCCAGGAGGTGAAGAGAATGGGCCAAATTTATCCAACTGATTAACAAAACAAACACAAAGGCAAAATTCTCTTGATCACTAAACCTGAGTTAGTTCTAATATGGCAAAACTCCAAGTGATAACCGTCATTGGACCCATTATGAAAATCTTTCCAGCAAATTTAACAACAGATTTTGAATTCATAGGGGGAATCAGATTCATGAGTTTCTAACAGAGATAGGTTTTTTTTTTAAGTAAATTAAGATTGATATTTTGCTCTTTCAAACAGTGATAAGAGAGCTGTTTATGTGTCCTAGTGGTTTCATTGGATCAGGTTACTTACTCTGAACCACATATAATGTGATTTGAGCAATTTCCACAATCTAACAGGATTTCAATGACCGGATCTGGGAAGAGAAACGCCATCATTCAACATGTGACCAAATTTGTTGGTAACAGTGCCATTAGCATGGGATTTTCTGACCTACAAAGTGGATTTACAATCAACATGCCCTTTCATCCTTAGTTTGATGAAGTTGATGATGATGACAATAAATATGTTGGGTGCCATATAGTGTTCTAAGTTCTTTTTACTGGAATCTTATTCAATTGGTACTATTATTATTCATAGCTTATCAGTGAATTCTGCCCCCAGATTCTATAATCTTTTTATTATCCTATAAAAATTACAAAGCAGTAATGTCTTCTTCTGCCATGTGTGATAATATTGGAAAATTGGAAGATGCATGTGTTAGGAATACCTTATATTCTCACCCTCACATTTCTATGAAGGAAGATACCTCACCTTCTTGGAAAATAGCTTGAAAGGGAACCTACGTCTCTTTCTCCATCCAGTATAAGTCTCGTTCATAGGGAAGTTGAGGATCTTCGATGTCCAGCTAATGAGAAAAGTATGGTCTGACTTTTGTTGGGCCTATTTCTCTGTTGAATTATATTAGTAGGATAACAGTATCTGATTATATGTGGTCCAGCTGTCTTTCTCTTGCTTACTCTGGGCACTGTCTTTGTTTGAATGTAACTGCCTTCCACTTCCAATCTTAAAAGGTAGAATAGTGCAATGGTTGAGTTCCTATAATCTGCCTTCAAACATTCATTGCTTACCTGTGAGACTTTGGACAATTCACATTATCTTTCAATGTCTCATTATCTCCAGCTACAAATGAAAATGATAATAATAGTAACTACCACATAAGATTGTTTTAGTCTTTATGTAAGATGATACTTCAGAAATGCTTAGAAAAAGTGAATGGCATCAATGAACATTTTATTAACCATTGTTATTATTATTTATGGTAAGTATGCCCTGGGTCTAGCCTCCCTACTGTACACTTCAGTGACCTGCTTCTCTTCCTAAAACAGAGGGAACCAAAGAGATATGATAGGCTTTATGGACCTAGCTGTTTAAGGAGCTAAGAAGGCCCTGCAAACTCTGATCTGTTTATAACTTAAGTGCTCTGAATACAGCAGAACTCTTGGTCTCCCTTTGAGCCTGAGTGAATATTTTAAAGGGTGAATATTTTAAAAGGTTGCAGATAACCTACACCTCCTAACACCTTAGATAAAGAGTAGTTTCTTATATCTTCCTGAGCTGTAATTGATGTTGCTTGGATTCCCTTGCTTTAGTTCACATGCTGGAGATTAGATTGAATTAAGATAGCTCATTTTCTAAAATGTAAGGAATCTTTTACAGTGTTAATTCTAGTGATAACCCATACTTTATTTTGAAAAAATATTTATGTGTCATTTAACTCTTCTAATGCCTTTTTGATATTTGGAGGAGGGAGAATTAATTTGTGCATTGGAGCAATTTGGGGAATAGGCATGGAGCTCCCAGAGCAGGCTTTTCAACTTTTAAAGCCCATATAAATCACTAGGAATCTTCATAAACTGCATATCCTGATTCAGTAGTGCTGAGGCAGGGCCTAGAAAAGTGTTTGTAACAAGATCCCAGATGGTGCCTCTGCTGCTGCACAGCAAGGTCCTAGAGAATGTTGGGCAATGACATGGGATGAATATAAGATTCCTCATGCTGCCTCAGTTCTGTAAAACCTGGGTGTTAGAACATCCATGCATACTCCTACAAAAGCAGACATGGTTCTAGATGTTTGACATAAACTTTAAAACAACAGTAACAAAACTCTCCTAAAAGCCTCAATTTTGTTGCCAAAGACAGCTGACGTATATGTCACTGATGCAATAAATTTGGGGTTCATATAATGTAGGATGTGGTAGTTATTCTCATGTCTACTCAAATTTCATTTGTTTCTAGTGGGGAGAATATTACTAATCCATCATCTTAGGAATGCTATTTAGAAAACCCACCCAGTCAAGCTATACTTTTTCTGGGCAAAAGGACATCAAAACATTTAGTGATGTTTGCCTTTAAAACTTAGCGATTACCTGACCATAATCAAAAGTACCATCTCCTGAGGAAAAACTTTCCACAAATATGAGGATATTTCAAAATGTTCCTGAAGAATGCATGCCATGAAAAAGCTATGCATGAATTTAAAAAATTTTTGCACCAAAATAAACTTCGACTAACTTATAGTGCATCTGAACAGGATCTAGTTTGAGGTACTAAGAAAGACAAAAACACCAGTTTGAAAAGAACCCCTATCAGAGCAACAGGAATTCTAAAATTAAAGCAAGAATAAACATCAAATATGTGGTAAAACTTGGGTGAAAGAATGGGAAATTATTGATGCTTTATGAGTTTTGTGGGGACAATTTCAAAAAGAAATCAGCAGTTTACATATAGATAACTCATTTTAAGATGAGATAAGATGACGTTGAAGATGAAGCCTATAGCAGTAGACCATCCACATCATTTATGAGAATAAATATTAATTTTGTTTGTGCCCTAATTAAAGAGAACTGGTGATTAATAGCATAAGGAATAGCAAACACCATAGACATCTCAAATAGTTCAGCTTAGACAACTCTGACTAAAAAATTAAAGTTGAGCAAAATTTCATGTAATGGGTGTCAAAATCATTGCACACAGATTAGCTAGAGACAAGTACAGAGCTCTCAATAGGCATTTTTTTAAATGGTGAGATTAAGATCCTGAGCTTTTTTTTTTTTCGTTTATTTTTTTCTATTTTTTTATTTTTTTGAGACTGAGTCTCATTCTATTGCCAGGCTGGAGTGCAGTGGTGCCATCTCAGCTCACTGCAAACTCCAATTCCCTGGTTCAAATGATTCTCCTGCCTCAGCCTCCCAAGTAGCTGGATTACAGGCACGTGCCACCATACCCAGCTAATTTGTGTATTTTTAGTAGATATGGGGTTTCACCATGTTTGCCAGGATGGTCTTGATCTCCTGACCTCATGATCCACCCACTTTGGCCTCCCAAAGCGCTGGGATTACAGGTGTGAGCCACTGTACTGGCCCTGAGCATATTTTTGAAGAATACTTATGGGAGATAAAACACAGCTTTACCAGTACCATGCTGAAGACAATGCACAATCAGAGCAATGGCTACCAAGAGGTGGAGGTGGCCCAATCAAAGCAAAAATGAACAAGTTAAGAACAAGGGTCATGGAAAAAGTTTTTTGAAATTCTCAAGTCATTTTCCTTGTTGACTTTCTGGAGGACCAAGCAATGATAATATCTGCTGATTATCAGAGTGTTTTCAGAAAGTTAGCCAAACCTTTAGCAGAAAAACACCTGGGAAAGCTTCACCAGAGAGTCCCTCTCAACCATCACAATGCTCATGGTCATTTCTCTCACAAAACAAAGGTAATTTTCTAAGAGTTTCCATAAAAATTATTAGGTATCCACCTTACAGTCCTGATTTGGCCATTTTTGACTCTTTTTTGTTTTCTAATCATAAAAAAAAATCTATAAAGGAAAGCCATTTTTCTTCCATTGAAAATGTAAAAAAGACTTCATTGCTAAATCTAAATTTCCAGGACCCTCAGTTTTTTTAGGGATGAACTAAATTGCTGGTATCATCACTTATAAAACTGTCTTGACCATAATGGAGCTTATGTTAAGAAATAAAGTTTATATTTTAAAATTTTTATCTTTTAATTCCATTTTTCATAAACTTTTTGAAGTCCCTTTATATATTATTATGTAACCCCTTTTTCTAAGGCTGCACTTCAATTACATTTTTGTCTGTTGGTGAAAGTACAAGCATTACAATTCTCCATGAATAAAAATATCACTAGCAATGCCTTTTTTTAACAATTAAGGAAGGAGAGGCACAGGAGAATTGTAACTAATCCCAGGCCACTCAACAATTTAGGAAAAGAATCATGGCAAAGACCCATGTGGTGATTTCCAGTCTAATTTCTGTCTATGCTGCTGTAACATATAACTTTTAAGTACGGTCAATCCTCATTATACATGGATTCTGTATTTGTGAGTTCTCTCCTAAAATTTATTTTAACCCCCAAATCAATGCTATTGGCACTTTTGTAGTCATTTACAATGTGGGCAGAGAAGCAAAATATTTGAATCATCCAAAGCACAAGTTCCCAGCTGAGACTGAACAAGGCAACACTCTGCCTTCTTGTTTCAGCTCTCAGACTCTAAATAAGTGTCCCTTTTAAGGTCTATGTATGCTACATCTTTTGCTGGTGATTTTGCTGTTTAAAATGACCTCTACGCGTAGTTCTGAAGATCTGTCTTGTGTACCTATGTGCAAGAAGATTATGATGTGCCTTATGGAAAAAATACGTGGGTTTTAGATAAGCTTAATTCAGGCCAAGTTATCATGAAATTGGTTGTGAGTTCAATTTCAATTAATCAACAATATGTCATAAATAAGGTGTCTTTAAACAGAACTACACATAAAACAAGGTTGTGTATTGGTTGGTTGATGAACACATGACTGGAGGCTCACAGGTGCCTAATCCTGTTTTTCCGCAAGAGCAATGGTTCAGTATTCACAATTTCAGTCTCACACCACTTTGTGATTTTGTTATAACAGCTAAAATAGAATAAGACAACCTATTAAAAACATTTGAAGCAGATAAAGACACCATTGTAGACTTCCAGACAGGATCATGAACTGAGAAGATAAGAAACCCTACCCAGTACTTTCACTCATTCCCAAAACACAGAAGTTATAGGTGGCCTTCTCTGAATATTAAAGCCAAAAACAGGAAAGAAAAATCTTCAGACACCAGAATTAAAGATGAAATCCATTGCCATGTTAATGGGTGAGATGTGAAGCCATGCAGCCCATGGGCAAGTCCAGGTGTATGTTTTATGAAATAAAATTTAATGCCAGAACTGAAATATAGATGAAAGCTATAGAAATCATCAGAAGTAGAGATGGACACCCTGCATATAGCCAAGGACCAGTCATAAGCTGGAACTAGAACAATTCTGCCTGGAGCTCAAGGGCATCCCCAGAAGTAAGCAGTTGGTCTTAGGTCATGGATAGAATCAGAGAGAGCTTCAAAAATGTTGAAACCCATGTTATAATATATGCAAATTAAAGTTCAGAAATCATTGTTAAGCTGATAAAAAACTGATGTGAAACCACCCTGTAAGTATGCCTTCAAAAGTCAGAGCACTTGCAGAGAAAAACACCCATGGAGAATTGTTCCTGCTGAAAATGTGTTTATAAATAAGAGATGAAGAAGGAATCACACTTCCAAGAAGAGACAGTTGGAAGACACATAAATAATACAATTTATATTGCAATAATAAGTTACAATAGGAAAAATCTAATAGGAACTTAAGTATAATTAAAGTATTCAAAAGAAACAATAAATAATATATTATATAAAATAATATTGGTAAAACCACATTAAAATATAAAAAACTTTCTCATATTAAAAAATACATTAGTCTTCAGATTAAAAAATAATATTTCACAGAATCATGAAAAACAAATCTATACATAGTCACTATATTATGAAACTATATGTCTTATTAAGAAAAAGTCATATTAAAACTACCAGACAAGATTAGATCAATTATTTGCAAATGATCAATGTAATAAGGAAAGAAGACTTCTGATCAGTAACTATAGATGTCAGAAATCTTTACTATTATACTTAAAGTACAGAAGGGAAACAATTTTCAATTTAGGATTTTATATCCAGCTTACCTCTTATTTCAGGTAAAGATTAGAACGGTAGCATTTTTAAACACACACATACTGGAAGTATTCATAATCTGCAAATCTTTATGAAAAACAAGAACTATTAACATATGTTTTCCATAAAGTAGAGAAAAAAAACCAAGAAGCCAAAGAGTTTATAGTAAATACTATAAGTATATTTCTTATTTAAATAAGATATAACTAAAATTCTAGGCAACAATATTATAGAGGATGGGAGATAGAATTGGGAGGGAAGTTAAAACATGCAAAGATATTAACACTGTATATAAAAATGAAAAAGAGATTTGTTGGCTCTAAATTTTATTAGAAAACTTCAAGTACATGTGTTAAAAATGTTAAGAGTACCTACTAATACTAGAAAAAAAATTTCTTCAAAACAAGATTACAGATTAAAAGGGAACTAATTTTAAGAGGAAAAAAATAACAAAAGTTCACAGAATATGAGCCAGCTCAAAAATTTACTTGTTTTCAGTAAGTAATAAAGATTCTACTGTACACAGAATCATAGGGCCAAAGGAAGACGCAAGGGACATGGGTGAAGCTGGAAACCATCATTCTCAGCAAACTATCACAAGGACAAAAAACCAAACACTGCATGTTCTCACTCATAGGTGGGAATTGAACAATGAGAATGCTTGGACACAGGAAGGGGAACATCACACACCGGGGCCTGTTGTGGGGTGGGGGGAGGGGGGAGGGATAGCATTAGGAGATATACCTAATGTAAATGATGAGTTAATGGGTGCAGCACACCAGCATGGCACACGTATACATATGTAACAAACCTGCATGTTGTGCAAAGGTACCCTAGAACTTAAAGTATAATAAATATATATATATAAAAGAAAAAGATACTTGCACATGCAAGTTGATAGCAGCACAGTTTGCAATCACGAAAATATAGAACCATACCAAATGTCCAGTCAATGAGTAGATAAAGAAAATATGGTATATATTCACACCATGGAATACTACTCAACCATAAAAACGGTTTGCAGCAACCTAGATGGAGTTGGAGAACATTATTCTAAATGAAGTAACTCGGGAATGGAAAACCAAACATTGTTATCTTCTCACTTATAAGTGGGAGCTAAACTATGAGGATGCAAAGGCATAAGAATGATGCAATGGACTTTGGGGACTGCTGGGAAGCGTGGGAGGGGGTGATGATAAAACACTACATGTTGGGTACAGTGTACACTGCTCAGGTGATGGGTGCACCAAAAGTACAAATATCACCACTAGAAATTATCCATGTAACTACCTGTTCCCCCGAAACCTATTGAAATAAAATTTAAAAAAAAAAGAAAAATGTTTTAAAAAGCAAACGACAAAAAAAAAAAAAAAAAAAAAAAGCAAACAAACAAACAAAAAACTACATCAGGAGAAGCCTCTGGAAATTTGATAGTAGGTCCCATAGGCTTCAGGCATGACAGGCGGGACTTGGCCACTGCATCAAGAGCAAGGCTGTATTGGGTTGATTTCTATGCAGTTGAATTAAAATACCAAGATCCTGGGCAGATCATTCGTGCAAAACAGAAGAAAATATTAATGAAAGCTAGACCTGGGTAGGAGTGAGGGTGAGTATTGAAGAGCTTAGCTTGCAAAATTGGCTGTTCATATCTGCCATCCTTTTCAAATTCCTATTAAGATATTTAACAGATTTCTGTGAGCATAGGCTCCAAATAATTTGTTAGGAAAATGCAAAAAACACTTATTTTTTAATCTCCCCAACCACATTAAAAAATTATTGGTAGTGATTGGTTTTGAGCCACTCAGTGACTACATATCTTTAGGAAATACTACTTCTCTGAATGGGGCATTAATTTTATCAGTATAACAAAGCATTACAGAATGAATTCAACAATATAATATAAATAGAGAGAAATTCAGGAATTTCAAGGAAGAGATCTTACAAGAAGCATTTAACACAGCAATTCTATTTACTAACCAAGCTCCCCCAATTAAGGTGGATGGTGGGTATCATAAAAGGAAAAATCATTTTCTCTATCAGAGGATCCCAGGTAGCAATTATTGACTAGGAAGCAGGGAATGTCTGAAGCTATCAGAGGTACCTATTACTATTGGGGCATTCATTCACTCTGTAGAAGAGGGGCAGACTCAGTGGTAGGACTGATTTTTTTTTTTTTTTGAGACAGAGTCTCACTCTGTTGTCAAGGCTGGAGAGCAGTGGCGTGATCTTGGCTCACTGCAACCTCCGCCTTCCAGGTTCAACTGATTCTCCTGCCTCAGCCCCCTGAGTATCTGGAATTACAGGCGCCCGCCACCACACCCGGCTAATTTTTGTATTTTTAGTAAAGACAAGGTTTCACCATCTTGGCCAGGCTGGTCTCAAATTCCTGACCTCAAGTGATGCACCCACCTTGGCCTCCCAAAGTGCTGGGATAACAGGCGCGAGCCACAGTGCCCAGCAGAATTGATTTTTAAAAGTTAAGCACGGGCGTATCTACAAGAAGACGGTGATTTTGGTTCTTGATACTTGAAGATAATTACACTTGTGCATTTAAAGGAAATTAAGTGCTAAATTCTTCCTCAGAACACATTTTAATGAAGTGATTTTTTTATCTGAATTTTTTAAAAATAATTTTTCATACCAACTGATACAGACAGATTATTAAATATTACTAATTGTTAAGACTTTTAGCTCTGAGGCACTTCTAAGAAGGACAATTTAGCCATATTGAAGGTTCTTCAAGTTATCCTTGGTGAAATGATAATTGTGGCATGCACAAGCATTAGGGACATACAAATTCAAGACTGGAAGCAGGCGTCCAGCCAGCCAGGGTAAGAACTAGGGAGATGTCATCCAGTGAGCATTGCTGGCAGCTGGCTGAAGGTGTCATTTTGAACTTTCTGCTTCATACTAGCTAATTCTAAGTGGCCATTTCTCTCCTCAGAACTGACAATCTGCTTTTTCCAGAAGACGCAGTTTTGGAGATTTCATCTTTTAAATTAACTCTCAGAAATACAAAGACAAAATGGAGGAAAGTAGACACTGAGGTGTTGAGATGGTGACCCAAGGCAAAGTTTGCCCAATGAGGGACAGTGGCACTACAAGACCACAAACTCTTCATTCCTCAGAGTCAGTTTTGTTAATGGATTTGTGAGAATTTTCTCTAATAACTAGTGCTCTTTTAGACAATGTTCTTGATGATATAGAGCAAGACATAGTCAGGCCAGATAAACGCAATTTCACCAAAAATTTTTAAGAAAACAATCCCAATCAGAGCATAGACTTCCACAGGTGATATCTAGTTTTCTCAAGAGACAATAAAGCTTAGTACTTAGTGACCTCAGTCAAATCAGAGCAGAGGCCCAGCATGGGACTCACCCCTCTGGGCCAGCAGCCTCCAGTGGAAGAGATGCAAGAGGCCTCAAAAGACACAAAGAGAAGTGATCTGACCCAGAGCCCTGGTCTATGCCATCGTTAGGGGAAGTCACAGCTGAATTTTGTTAGGTCCTCCAAATTATGAAAAGTCCCCTTCTCAGACAAAGAAGCTTTAATAATAATTGAGTTGTATTGACTTACTACAGTGAGAAAAACTATGTAGACAATTCGCAAATGATTTTTTCATTAGGGAAAGTGAACATGGTTTTCGATTACTGGTGTGCCTGGCTCAAAACTTGTTAAGCAGGATATCAGAAGGAAGAGGAATCTTCAAATTGGTTGATATCTTGAGTTCAGAATCAAGGTGAGTGAGTTGAGGTTCTGAGAGAAGGAAATGTCATGCTATGGAGACATTCTGCAGTTGTATTTGTAGAGCCGATAAGAAAGGTAGTATTCTGTTTTCAAATGTTAGAACAAACCTCACCTCTGTCTCTCAATGCACAACCCTTCTTTCGTGGTTCACATAGTGGTTCTCTGTCGTAAGACATTGAGGCAGAGGCTGTATGTTTCACAGACATTCTCATTCTCATGCAATGCCCAACAAAGCGCAGGCCACAACAGGCAGAACAGATGGGTTGGCGGGACTCACTGACCAGGCCCTGTCTGCATTGACAGAGACTGTGCCTAGCAATGCCTGATGAACGAACCACACCTGGCCTTTTCCCTTGCATCTGTCTGTTCCCTGGGAGTTCCCTTCCCCAGATGCTTATTGCACTGGGAAAGTGGTGAAGATGATGCTTGGGCTCCTGTCGCTCCCACCTGCCCCATGTACAGTTGATGTGGAACCTCCCAGCTGTTGACACACATGCTCCCTGCCTTTTTCTCAGCTTCAATTTCCACGAGCCACAGTGAAATTTCCCCCAACTGCTACCGATTCTCACACAGGAAGACACACAATTGCTTCAGTAAAGTAATTACTGAATTTTACAGTCAGGATGGCCATTTTTCAACACAGGTGCATTTAATGGCTTAGAGCCACATGCTCTGAAAATGAACCATACTGTCCCTTTTGATCTGAAATTAGCCAACTGTGCTTCAAGAAAAGGCCAATAAGATTCTTCTCTGCTAATTACTAGAATGTTATGACTTCGTTCCGGGATATCAGAAACATTGGCTAGTGGGCATGAGAAAAAGAAGGCAAGATAGTAGATTATAAATACGAGCCAGTTGTAGGGATGATCTCAAAGAGGTATATTCAAATCCAGTCCACTGAGCCCAAAGGGTGTGATATGGTCACAGTAGTCATTGGTATTCATCAAGGGAAACCATATCATGAATGTAGACCCAGCAAAGGGGATCCAAGGGACAAGTGGAACCTGGAATATCCTCAGCACCTTGCACGGAACCTGGCTAACAGTAGGCAGGCCATAAATTCTGTGCAATAAGGGCAGGCAAGTAGATCCCAAGCCCCTGGGGAAAGGCTTGGCAAGTTCTAGGTAGAGGATTGAGGATTCAGTGGAGGGACCTGGGGGTTCAGGGCTGGTATTAACCCCCAGGGATTAAGGTGTGACTGAGCCTCCAGGTAGAAGGCATCATTGGTTACAGATTATATGGTCTAAAGAAGGCAAGAATTGACATCTTAGTGTTACCACCCTTCCTTAAAGTAACCAACTTAAAATGTAAGAGAGATGTCACTATTCCAGCGCAAGGCTCTTGTTCGTTTTCAGTTTTGCCATCCCAAGCTTATTTGCAAGAACTTTCCTACCATTAGATACCTATGAAGTGTCCACATCTCATCGTTGCACCCACAGTTGCTTTAGGGATTGTAGGGGCTCTCATGGGCGACTGAATGGGAACAGAGCAAAGGCTGTGGCAGTTGGGCGCTACTTTGTCTGAGCAGTGCATATGGTACCTATCTCAGTAAAGTTTCCTCCACGGCCTGCAGCAGGGCCTCTGGGGATGAGCCCTGTGGACTGACACTGGCAGGTTCTAGCCCAGATAAGTCCTGTGCTGTCGGAAGGCAGGACCTCCTCTTCCATAGGCTCCTGCACACTCAAGACATACAGCCCAAATCAACAGCTCTTTCACAAACATCAGAGTTCTTTCTTCTGGGATAACTTTCTCCAGGACAGCTGAGGCTCTGGGGCTTCTGCAGGCATTATTTTCACTGCCTGCCCTCACCTTCTCCTGCCACTCTTGATTCTCATCCCCAGGTCTATGCCGCCCCCACCAAGCCTTCTGTTCTCCCTCACTTTCACAACAGATCCTGATGCTCATTGAACCTAGAGTTCCAATCCTCTGTCACCAAGAGTATGGCCTTACTTCTTTGAAGGCAGAGAATAGTTCATCTCCCAGTGTCCTCTAGAAGGAAGAAGACACATTTCATTCCATCTATAACACAGCAAATGAAGAAGAATCCACAGGGGCACATTAAAATTACCTGATATTTTCATGAAAAGACACTGTCTTGCTTAAACATGTTCTCCTGGCTTAATTCTCCATGAAGTGTGGCCCTTGCCTTCAGAGTTTATAATCTAGCTGAGAAGATGGCAACAGAAGATGTCATAAGACTATGTTGAATCAATGGCTGAGGGCTGTGTCTGATGCACAGGTGTATCGTGTTTAATCATCCTGGGGAAAGGAGGCATAATGATGGGCATTTTCCTGGAAGAGGTAGAAAATGAGCTAAATGAGAGGTAGAAAATAAGCTTTGAACTTAGGAACAAACATTTTGGCTAGCAGAAAGAGAGAGAGGGCGAGGAAAATTAAGATGAATTGAAAAGTCTGGCTAGTAAGAGAGAGAAAAGAGAGCTTTGCCTTGTTAGAGGGGAGCTAATGTTGGTGAAATCACAGTGTGCTGGTTGTTTAAGGAGGAAATTACAGAGGACTTAGAAACCAGGAATGGAAGCTTAGACCTGGTGTGAAGCAAATGTGTAGGCGGTCAGGTGTTGAGATCTGTAGGGAAGGGCTGCAGTTGGGAAGAGGGCATCAGGGCTGCTGCTGCAGTCGTCCCAACATAAGGGCTTGGACAGAGCCTAAGAAGGTCTTGAATGAACAGGTTGATGAAATGCCATGTTGCTGATCTGGAAGTATTTGTTCTGCAGAGCAGCATTCTTAAGCCTGTAATGTCAGTGGGTTAATTTTCAGGCAAACTCTTATTCAGAAGCTCATTTTTCATAAAGCAGAGAGAGCCTTGTTTTGACACATGTGAAAGGGGCAGAGGTCAACTCCCAGGCCCACTCTCCCTGACCTCCATCTACGATGTGGCCCTCAGCATCTCCCAAAGGTACCCTCTGGGCTCCTTGACCCCGGAGTACTGGAGGTTAACACTTTGTTAAAACATTCTATTCAGTTGGTTAAACAAAGGAATACTAAAAGAATGGCTACTAATGACCACTCATGATGACATTAACTGGATCTTTTGAGAACAGGAGGGACTCTGGGAGAGAAAGGATAAGAGAAAAAGAAATGAATAACTCGCTGCAGGCACATTCCTGCAAGCATTAAGCTGGCTGATTAACATGGAAATTACAGACACAGAAAACTGCAAAACACATGCAAGAAAAGTGTGAAGATGAATAAACAAGGAAAGAACTGGAATAAAAGTGTGGAGTGGACGTGAACAGCATCACTCAGCCCTGATCAATAAAGCAACATTCTTAAGACTTTGGGACCAACCTCTCTAGCCTTCCTCCTATTTATTCCTCAGACCATAGCAAAAGGGAGAAGTTTTAAATGCACACTTCATTATGTCATTTCCAGGTTTAAAACCCTTCAAATGTTGTCTATGGTTTTTCAAGATGAAGTCCAAACCCACAAGGAGGCTGCATGCTCACCAAGCCTTCTGCAACTGAACGAGCGCCTGAATAATCTACTCGGCTCTGGACAACCTCTTCAAACTCATCTCTTCCCATCTCATCTCTCAATCTTCTTTCTCTCTCTCTCTCTCACATGCACACACACACACACACACACACACACACACAATTTGTTTATTTATTTATTTTTGAGACAGGGTCTTGCTCAGTTGCCCAGGCTGGAGTGCAGTGGTGTAATCATGGCTCACTGTAGCCTTGACCTCGTGAGCTCAAGTGATGCTCCAGCCTTGGCCTCCTGAGTAGCTAGGACTACAGCCACACACCACCATGCCCAGCTTTATATATATATATATATATATATAGAGAGAGAGAGAGAGAGAGAGAGAGAGAGAGAGAGAGAGTATTTTTTTGTAGAGACAGGGTTTCACCATGTTGCCCAGGCCAGTCTTGAACTCCTGGGCTCAGGTGATCCTCCTACACTTGGCCTCCCAAAGTGCTGGATTACAGGTATGAGCCACCATGCCCAGCTCACACTTTATTTCTTTTCTGGGCCACACCGGCTGTGCTTCAGGCCCTCTGTGGCTTTCTCTCCATTTCTCTCTATTTCAGGCCCTTTACCTGTGACAAACATTCCATGTGAAGCTTCTCTACCCTTTCTTCCTCCAGCTGATTCCTACTTATCTTTTCAGTCTCCTTGTACGGGGTTATTCTTGCATTGCTATAAGGAAATACCTTATAGAAAAGAGATTTAATGGACTCCCAGTCCTGAAGGCTGTACAGGCAGTGAGGTACTGGCATCTGCTCAGCTTCTGAGGAGGCTTCAAGGAGCTTCCAATCATAGTGGAAGACGAAGTGGGGAGCCAAGTTATCACATGGGGAGAGCGAGAGCAAGAGAGAGAGTGGGGAGGTGCCACACACTTTCAAACAACCAGATCTCAGAGAACTCACTCACTACTGTGAGGACAGCACCAAGCCATGAGGGATCTGTCCCCTGTGACCCAAACTCCTCCCAGCAGGCCCCGCCTCCAACATTGGAGATCACATTTCAACAGGAGATTGGAGCAGAGACAAATATCCAAACCACATCACTCAATTCCATTGTGTCAGCCTCGGGGAGACCTCTGAACGTGAAATCTCATACTACTCTTTGTGACTTTTGCCAGATTTGTAAATGCTTCTGTCTTTTCTCTCCACCAAGTTAAAGTTCCATAGGTGCAAGGATCACCTTCCGGTGCAGTGTATGGTACATGGGAAGCACTGGATGGATATTGGAAGGAATGAAGGCCGAGACGGATGGAGAACGAGGGGGAGGAAGAGAGAGCAGTGCTTCAGAGGAGCCCCTGTCACAGTGGGGCTGTCATCATCCTAAGAGGAGTGAGAGAACCACTGGTTACTTTATGTAATGGACAGGCATTTCATGAGTAGGGGATGAAGAAAACTTTCTCAGTAAAGTAAAGGTAACTTTGGAATGTTATTGACGTAGCAGCTGGGATTAATTTTTGTTGCATGTAACAGAAAACCTAAGCAATGGTGGCATAAACCACAAGATTTAATCGGGGTGGTTCCTCAACGTCTTCAAGGACCACATGCCCCCAGGTTGCCACTCTGCCATCGCTAAGGTACTGTCCTCATCCTCCTGGTCCCAGCAGCACATTCTCATATGGGACTGGATAGAAGAAGGAGAATATGGCTCACCCACTCCATCTTAGGGTGCTGCCCCAAAGTCATATGTAATACACATTTATAGCTCATTAGTCACAGCTGAGCATCACGGCTATACTGAGCTTAAAGAAAAGCTGGGAAATGCAGGGTGTAGACAGGCACATAATAAAATTAGTCCTATTACTAAGAAGTAAGGGAGAGCATGGGTGAGATGGTCTGTCAGTGGTATTAGGCCACAGTCTCTTCTTGTGCCAATAACCTTGTCACGTTTTTTTTGCAAGTCTACCATAAAGACAGAATTCTAGAGTCTTAAAATTGACGTCAGTCTCAATTGCAATGCAACAAGGAACAAAACAAAGCACAAAAAAAATGAAAAGAGCACAATAAACAACAGAATGGTGAAGAAAAACCTGACATGCAGAACCATACAAAAATAGGAAATGTTTTCCTTCAAAACTTACACTCACCCACAAACACACCTCCTTCAAATTTAGTAGCATTGAACAAAAACAGAGTTGTGCTTTGCTGGGGCTTCACAGTCAATATGTAGCATGCCTGCCAGCATTCCAAAGAGGAGCAGGGGTTTGATAAATGGCATTGCATGGTCAACTCAAAACCTCATCATCAACTGGGAATTCAAAATATTGCTATGCTGGCGAGAAATCCTTACTGAAGTATGGCCTGGGAGGAAAAGAATGCAGGTCATGCAGGGGTCCAAGTGGTTTTCTTTGCTTCCTGCTACTCCGCTCTGATGCTGCCCTGGCAGCTGGACTGATTGAGTTCTATCATACATTAATGGGAATGGATGACAGAGTGTCACCAACTCGAGTGTCATATGTGCAGTGTGGCTGGGGCCAGAGGTCTGGGAGATGAAGTATGATGGGCCCATCTGTCACCCGAGGCAAAGATGTTCTCCAACCTGAGACTGTGCAAGGCACCTAGGTCTCCACCTGATGTTAGACAGCCTGTTCCTTTATTTAAAAGAAAAATAACCAGGGCTGGGTGCCAGGGCGGAGGCATTGGCTCCCCACCGCCCTCAGCAGGAAAGCTCATTAGCTTAATCTTCAAGCACTCGCAATTGAAAGCAAGGCAACAAGACAGCTCCAGAGAGAACAGCTAAGGCCCTGGCTCACCTCCTTCAGCTCTGAGGGATTCAGGGAAGCAGGGCAGAGGACCACACCCTAGCTCTTTGAGGAGCTTCTCACTCTGGCCTCTATTCAGATTTCTCCCTTAGGACTTAATGCACATGGCTCACCCCATGAGCCCTTCTCTGCTTGCTGGATCACAGTCCTCTCTCTCCTCCTCTGAACTCTGAGCAAGGGTTCTGTGCTGGTTGTTATCTGGTTAAAACATCCTGCCTTGCACGGTTTTAACCCACTTATGCTTAGCGTTCCATTATTGGAACGCTAAGCTTGTGGGAGTTATTTATGTCATACTGCTCAAGGTCATCACCAAGGTCTGATTTTTCACACACACAAAAAAAGTGCACCCTCCAGCATAAATGGGTTAACGAGTTGATGTGCATATTCCAGCTGTATTATTTGAACTTAACCATTGTTATAGTTCTTTATAAACCCCACAGAACTAGCATCTATTTGATGGATGATAGATGGTTGCTTCAGAAAGTTGCTTGGGAGGCTGAATGAACCAATATAAATATTCTATACCTGTCTTCTGTAATCCGAGCCCACAAGAAGCCCTCTGAAGCTGCACCTCCAGCAGGCCAGATGAACATCTGCTCTCAGCAGCAGATGGGGTCACATGGGCAAGCTTGGATTCAGAGGGGCCATGGCCTCACTGAGGCACCTACCACTGGCTTGAGACCAGCCTAGTGTAGGATTTTATCTGAGATAAAGAACCCTCAACGCTGAATATAAGTTGGTTACTATCATATTCTTGAGATTTATTTAGCACTGTAGAACCTGCCTCATCAATGATTGACCCTGGATTAATTTAGCCAGTAAAGTTTAAACAGAATCTGATGCTATCCTGATGCTGGAACGACCCGAGAGTTTATCTGAAGATCAGAACGGCCTCCTGCTCAGCTGCTGCATCAGAGCATGTAAACTCAACCCGGGGTCTTCTGGCCTATATTCTTGGTAAGAACTCTGGCCACTTTTTTTTTTTTTTTTTTTTTTTTTTTTTTGCATGACTCTCAGTAGACTTAGCTCTCATTATCTGCATAAGAAGATTCCATAGCAAGTCTTTAGGGCTAAATTTGGGGAGAAATTAGGGGAAGGGGTAGCTGCCATCATAGTGTACTGAAAAATGTTGGCATGAAAAATTTAGTAGCCTTGGAAGATTCAGTGGAATGCTTCTTTGCTGTGGGTGTATACAGCTTGTTAGCCCAAGTTCTGTCTGAACCCAGATGGCCAGGTTGAAATGAAACATGAGATTGGCAAGAGCTCTTCTTCCGTTTGGTGCAACTGTATTGCTATGTATACAGGGAGATTTATGGCTTCCTCTGATGGGCCAACATGTTTACACCTTTCCAAAAGAAGATTCTTTAGAGACAGCCAACAGAGAGTGCTTTAATGATGGCACACACGACAGTGGGCTTCTGAAACCTCCACTGCCCCGGCCCCTGAGGCCTGTCAGCTCTGCAGTTGGCTGGTGTCGCTCTGCTCCCACAGACAGGTTTGGGCAGAGAGGCGGTGGGAGTGGGAGGAAGCACGGAGATCTGCTGCCTGGAGCTTCCCCAGCTGTCAGCAGATGAAGCGGCCTGATGCAGCGTAGGGCCATGGGGACTGGCTGGAACCATGCAGTGGCCAGGCTCGAATTGCAAAGCTGAAGTTTCTCTGCTGTCTTCTTCTTTTTATTTCATCCTTAACAGTGGGGCCAGTTTTCTGTGTCTAAATACACACGTGCTAACTGGGGAGCAGGGACAGGGGGAAGAGAGTACTTTGCATATTCAAAATAATGACAATAAAATGCACCACAATGTATTTAACCAAAGGAAATCATTGAGATGCTCAAAGACCGTCATATGGTGGAGGGAGAATTCTGTTTTTCCCTAGAAGTCAGTAGACGCACTGATTTGGAGAGAGGATAAAGATTTCTTCATAAAATAAAAAATAGACTCTCCAAAAGGGAAGTTTTACTGGATGAAATCAACAGCACTGTGAGGCGGTGAGTTCCGTGACTGCCTGGCAAGGCTTCTAAGGAGGCCAAGTTATCCTTTCCACGGGCCCTGCAGCCAGGACTCCTGCACTAAGTAGAACATTGAGGTCAAAATGCAATGCGGGCTCAACGACTCCACAGGCGTCTGCGAGTAGAAAGTGAGTGAGACACAGGCCTCATCAACATGGAGCCTGGTGCCTTGCTATAGCACTTGGAGCACAGCCCGTGAGTTCAGCATTGTGGTTACCAGTGCAGACTCAGTAATGCAGCAGGAACTGCCCGCGTTTGTAGAGTACACCCCCTGTGCCACTCACATCATCCCCTGTGCCACTCACATCCCCTGTGCCACTCAGCACTTAGGATGCACTGCGTCATAGGCTCCCGACACTGTGGCTCATACTTAACATCTATTAAGGTTACAGAATAGCAGGCAGAGGACCTGGGATTTGATTCAGGTTGTATGACCCCAAAACACGCTCTAATCACTTTCCTAGACAGCCCATTAGAAGCATCCTTTAACCACAGCCTGAACGATCTTTTCCAAGGTCCTATGTTCTGTAACTTACCCGGTAGAGAAGCAGCCAGAAGCTGCCTTCTTACATGAGACTAAGTGCAGCTATTTAATGAAGATGACTTGGGCGTCTAGCGTAGGTTAGCAGGTACCTAGTCTATGAAGACACGGAAGATAGTGGTTTCTCTCACGGGAGCTCAGACGGCAGAAACTACAAATGGCCCCGTTACAGGCCGGGCATGGACCAGGGGTCATTTGTAGTCTGATTCAATCTTCATATCGCACCCATTGTGTAGCTCTTACCATTCATTTTGATGTAAAGATGCTGAGTCTCCAAACATTGAACTAAATGTTGTAGGATTATGACTAAAGAATGGAGCAGAGATTTGCATCTAGGCTCTAGCTAGGACCCGTGTTTCAGCTCGCAGCTCACCTCACAAGCACGTGTATGTCAAGAGCAAAAGAAGATTCCATTGCAGAAGGATTTGGGGAAATTCGAAAAGTCCTGAGTGTAGAAACACCCCTCATTATTTTACAGCAGACCTGGTGCTGATGGGTGAACATGTCACTTGTGAGCTATAACCCAGGGTCATCACCGCTGTCCGTGAGGCTGACTTTGCAGCAGCTGGATGGAGCCAGAAGCAATGAAGTTTCCTGCTTGTCCCCAGCTGACAACGGAGGCACCAGCCTTTTAGTCTCCCTTTCCCAGAGAAGCAGTCTTGGCCAGTGCCTTGGAAACAGGAAGCTCCCCACTCCATGACTGCCCATAGAGCCTGCACAGATGGAGGAGTTTCCTCATCCTTCTGAATGATCTCACAGCCAATTGGCTTGACTCTGCCTAAAAAGCCAAACGTGTATTTTCTGGGACTCACTATAATGTGTTCTCTGCTGAGTATCGCCGGGAAACTATGATAAGAAGGTGTCTGCCACTTTCAGTGATTACATCCCACGGGGTGGAGTCCGAGTCAACCTCATCATAATCGCTGATATTTGCTCCCCAAGTCGTAGTCTACAAGGAACTTTAGCAGGTATTGCCCGAGCAGATTTCCCAACATCCTAGGAAGTTGGATGGACAGCTATCATCTCACTTTATGGTTGAGGCAATGTTGCGGTAAAGTGTGCAAGTGACTTCCTTAGTTAGTTAAAGACACAGCAAGGGTTTGTATCCCATTTTGATGATGTAAGAGGCCTTTTCATACATTGTCACACCAAATACCAGGTAATCATGCCTTGTGGTGAATAAACAACAACAAAATATCAGGGTTTCCACTGCCTTCCTTTCTGTTGCATCTGAGTTTCTGGAACTTTATGCTATTGTGTTTGAGCATCCCCTCAGTTAGGGTTATGAAGATGAATTCCGCAGAAGAGGAGGCACAAAGGAAGCCCAGCTGTGTGCCTGAACCCCTGGGAGTCCTTCCTTGCATGTCCTCCCGTGTTGATCGGTGTGGAGAGCAGCATGCCTCTGGCACAGTGCAGTGCATCAATTTTCCTGGCCACGCTGTAGCCTGCACTCACGCCTGCCACAAGCTTAGCTATTCACGGATTCCTCCGTGTCTCATGGCCGTCCTTGCTGATGGACTGCGAACATGGTGCACTGTCCTCTCTGCTTGGCCATAGCAGCTAGCCACAAGGGGATGACTTATCTGTACTAAACCAAGATGGAAAGGGATGGATTTGGAGAAGCTTCTATCCCCTAAGAGAGCATGCCTGAAGGACGGGCATGTTCTGAAAGATAAGAGAGCAGCAGCCGGTCAGAACGGAAGATGTTCTGTGGCTGGGGCACAGATTGCAGGGGCGATGGCAGGATGGGGTTGGCCATATGAGTAGGGCCTGGTCTGCTGTGGGAAGGAGCTTGGAATCTGAAGAGGCATGGACAGTTGGTGAACACTGTCAATACGACTTATATAGTGAATACAAGGAAACATAAGAAGGAGTCCTCCTGTCCTCATCTGTAAAATGGAGCTGATATTGGTGGCACCCCATCGGGCTGCCTTGGTGGCTCAGGGAGGTGGTGAGATAGTTGCACAGAGCAGCTGGGATGTCCCCACATGTGGTGATGCCTCATCCACGGGAGTTCAGTGGAGGCACACTGTGAGCTGGATCCTGTTTTATTTACTCCTCCCAACTGTGTGCAGAAGTTCTTTTATAATAGCTCCACTTCGCAAATGAAAAGAAAATGATGATCAAACAGCTAAGGACAGTTGACTCTGTCAGCATTACACGTGTATACATCTGTCTATAATTAAAGTATTAGCTCCATAAGAAAAAAAAGGGCCACGTTTTCCCTGTCAGCCTCTTCCCTAACACCCCTACCCCCTCAGTGATTAGGACCTAGAAATCACATCATTTCTTTCATCAACCAAAATATAATGAATAAAAATAAAATAGCAGGAACAATGAACATACTAATGATTTTTTATTGTTTCAGGCTTGGTGCTTGGCACAAGAAATACAAAATATAATGTTTGTGCTGGGCTCGGTGGCTCACACCTGTAATATCAGCACTTTGGGAGGCTGAGGCGGGTGGATCACTTGAGCTCAAGAGTTCAAGACCAGCGTGGGCAACATGGTGAAACTCCGCCTCTACTAAAAATAAAAAATAAAAAAACTTAGCCAGGCACGTTGGCACACATCTGTGGTCACAGCTACCTAGAAGGGTGAGGTGGGAGGATCACGTGAACCCAGGCGGTGGAGGTCACAGTGAGTCCAGATCATGTCACTGCACTCCAGCCTGGGTGAGAGAGTGAGACCCTGTCTCAAAAATAAATAAATAAATAAATAAATAAATAAATAAATAAATAAATAAAAACAATGTTAAGGACATCAAAATCTAGTAATTAAAAGTGATTTATAATTGTAATCCCTGCTCTGGGGTTTTTTAGCCTTTCCTCAATTTTATATCTGTCTGTCACAAATTAATGACTAATATCACACCCAGCACAAAGTAAGCCTAAATTTTGGTTTCCATTTTTTCCTTTTGCATTTGAGAAGATATTGAAATAAAAACAATAACTAACCATAATAGTTTCATTTCATCTTATAAATCACTTGCAAATGTTTTCTTTGCAGAAACACTACTTGTTTATATACTGAAACATACTAGAGATGGTCTTATTCAATCTATTCAGCTACTGAGTAGAATTTCAGGGCAGCAAAATGCACTGATTCTATTGGGTCTAAGGATAAATAAAAACCTTTTTTTTTCTGTCCTTCTCTGTCTTTCTAAGGCAACAAATAAATCTGTTTCAGAGCTGATTTTATCCTAAGTTCTTTCTAGCGCCCTTCCCTTTGCAGAGATGTTGTATTAGTCAATGGAACCTGACATTTATATTCGTCACTATTCTTTTATGAACAACTCCATGTGTTTTGCTTGCATTTCTCTAAGTTTCTACCCTTAGCTGAGCGGGTCCATATATCTAGAGTAATGTCAACCGGCACGACATCCAACAATCACACTCTGACTCCAAGACTTTTGTAAACAGTCCGTTTTTAAATAAAACCTAAGTTTTAAGGTGAAAGGTTTACTTATAATTTAGGTGCTATTATCTTAAAAATATAGCTTCAACTTTTAGCAAAAATTAATTGCTTTGTAAATCCTGATTTTCAGAAACTGTGACATCTCTTCTAGTGTGATGACTGGCCTCTTCCATGATAGAATGGAGAATTTTGTAAGAAGTATGTTTGATTCTCAAGTGGGAAACCTTTGAGTACATGCAGGTCATATCACAGAACAAAGAAACAAATTTAGGCAACTCCAAATTTAGGCGGTGACACTTTCCTACATAGAACTCTTTGTTTAAGTATTATTTATGCATCAAGGATTAGCTCATTTCAAGATAAAGTCACTGTTTTCCTCTCCCTTTGGGACTAATAAAATAAAACCTTATTAAATAAAAAGTAATTGACAAATAATTCCTGAGAGCATCAGAGCCACCAACTTGTTTTCCAAAACAGAAAAAACAGTGCTTACATTATTTTATTCTTGTGATGCTATCTTAACTTTGGGGGGGAAGGTTAAATTATTCTGAAAGCTATGAACCATCTACATATTTATTCTTTTTAAAGGTTCTGTGGTGTGTTAGCATCTGTATTGCCAGAAAACAAAATTTTCTTCAAAGTTATTCTTGGGCAGGCCTGGGACTCAACCCATATGTCTCACAGTTAGTTGCAGCACAAGGCTTTAATTTATGAGGCTTGTTCCAAACTCGTCTGCAGTGTTACTTGGTTCGGTGAATGTGTTGCGCCACCTATTGGTGGGCCCTCAGAAGTTCACTTTTCATTATCAGACGATAACATGTTTTAAGCATTTCATAAAAATCATGTTTTTTGAGGATCTTCAAGATTTCAGAGTATCAGGGTGAAGATGAACAAAATATCACTTTCATTAAATTATTTTCTCTACAGTAACTGAAAAGGCATTATTTTTCCACGTAAGTCCTTAGACCGGATGAATTAGTAGAGAGAGACAAAGAAGTATTTTTTCATCCGCCCTAGACTTCTCTTAAAATACCTTTGCTGGCTTTTCTTCTGAGCCGTCTCTTAGGGAGATCAAATACACGTCTGTGCATCAGCTCGTAAAGAAGGAGAAGAACACCATGATGGCCTAAGAAAAAAATAATCACATAAAAGAGTGAGAATCAGGCTCGACTATTTTCTTTCACCATTTTGTGGAGATACATACAATTTGAAGACTCAAAATCCCTTGTGGATAGAAGCCGAGGGAGAATTTCACAGTACGTAATTTTCAAACAACAAATATCTTTCAGAAAACACCTATACCTTATTATAGCCTTCCTAAAACCACCCTGGCCTTGCTCTCTTACAGACTGCTTTTTCCTCCCCGAAATACTAAATAACTGAAAGCATCAAACTGCAGAAAAGGTTGAAGTTTTGTGCTTTTCATGAAGATTAGGGGAAAATCAACACAAGCAAAAATGCTATTTCCAGTGATGTTGAGTACCTTGATTCATATCTTCCTTTGTGTCTTTAGAAGAAAAATATCACAGGTGTATACATATGTCCCAACTCATCAAATGTATATATTAAATATGTGCAGTTTGTTGTTTTTCAATTATACCTCAATAAAGCTTTTTTTAAAATCTGGAATTGGATAAGACAGAGAAAGTACTTTTAGCATTTTCTGTTAATACATCTCCCCAAATAATCACCATTTTCTTCCTTTTTTAATCCTTAGTATAACAAAGGGCAGTTGGGCAGCTATTGATGGGGAAACTCAGCAGTCAACTGGCTTGTAAATTAGAAGCTGTGGTTGTAAAAGCGGATTTGTATATCACCGGGAGTGGGGAGTGTGTCTGCCTTGTAAATTTAATTAAACAGCAGGTGCAAAAATCAGGTCGTATGGCTTTGATGTGCCCCGTGCGAGGATGACAACTAGACAATGATTCTAATATGAAGAAATTTGCATACATTTGCATTGGATAGCAGAGAACACTGAGCTCTCACCACTTTCATATTTTATTTCTAGGAAGTTGAATAAGATTTGAACGAGCACTTTCTATTTAGGCATTGCAGAAAAATACAAGCAAGGTTTTAGCAGGAACGCAGAAGACCATGTGGACTGAAGCTAAGCTTTCCTGACACACACTTCGAAACGCAACCACCCTTGCTGAAAAATGCAGAATGCCTACAAATGGGAAAAAAAAAAAATTGAGAGTAAGGAAGGAAGAAAAAAAATGTATTGTATTTCTGGGTTTTAAATCTTTCACAGAGAGTGTAACGTTGATTAAGGTCTTCCTTCCTGGGGCTCTATCCTGGGGTGTCACACCATTCTCTGTTTCCACAGTCAGCACTATACATTCAGAAATGATAAAGATTGGAAAAAAGACTTTTCCCATACAGCAAATTGCATTTGACATAAATAGTTTTTTTTAAAAAATAATGTATTTTCCTGACTTATGGGATAGGCCATATTTTTGATAACAGCAAACTGGAGTTTAGTATAAACATCATCCTTCTGCTCCTTGCGATTTCTTGCTCAGGTATTAGAACACAGTAAATAAACAGTCACTACGAGAACCCAGCATTATTTTTAAAGTGCTGTAGGCACCGTACCTAGCACAGAGGTGCTGTAAAATAGCACTAAAGAAAGAGGCTCTGGATAATTAATCTGCAAGACCCTGATACTCAAGAGTAACCTCTTATATAATTTTATTCCTTTACAGGTTCCGAGCTCCTCATCAAGAATCATTCTGGCCTCTTTACTCACAGCCACTCTGCATCTCAGTGTCTGGAGTTTCTGGTTCTGAGACCGTAAGAGATTGATCCCCAGTTCTGTAGCACCCTTCTCCTGAGTGGAGCCAGTGTTCTCTCAAGCACAGCAGAGTTGGGTATTCAACTATAAATCCTACCGATCTTTAGGGATGCTAAAAGATCCAACGTCAGAAGAAAAGATGAAACTGGGTTGTCTGCAAATTTGCTTTGACTATTATTTATTGAAACCAAATTCTACTATTATGTATATTTAGGAGACTTCAGACAAGTCAGCTTGTAAATGCACAATTATTTAATTATAACATCATATAACTTATTCTTTGTTCTAATTAACTTGCTAAAAGTCATAAATGTGATAAAAATATCTTATAATACTTAGGAAGGAGGAAAACCTGTTTTGTATTTTTAATCTTAAAGTGCATTTTTCAAACATTCTGTATTCTAATTGGGCATTGAGTTACTTGTCTTCCCCCTTGGGTTGCCAACTCCATGAAGACAGGAACTACTTCATTTTGTAACTACACTGTCCTTAGTATTTAATCCAGTGTCCAGCATATGGTAGGAGTTGCTAAATATGGTTGACTAATTGAAATAGTGAAAAACTAAGTGAAGATCAAGTATAGGTGCCTAGGCTGTGAAGAGACAGCATGCGCCAGGTGCTAAGAAAAGGTCCTGGTCGTTAGGACGTACATGGTCTGATAGGATGCAGAGACACAGACTCAAAGCAGGACTATGCACAGACATGTGATTCCAGGTTCCAGTGTTTTGTTGAGGAAAGAGAAGGCATTGTGAGGCCCATCATATGAGTAAGTGCGATCAACAGCGACTGCTTGGTAAAGGTTGCCATGGTCCTTATGCAATGGTCATTAATGGTCCTTAAAGTCTTGAAAGGAGATGCCTCCCTGTAATTCAGCTTGCTATTGTCAACCACATTTTCAGGATGGAAGGAAAGGCCAGACAGATATCCAAGTGTCACAGACTAGCTAAGTGTGTCTGTTCAGATTTAGTGGCTCCTCCCATGAGGTCTCTCCTCGACCCTAACAATGTTGAATTTAGCTAGCTGCTGGACGATGGTTGTTTATTGGCCATCTCTACAATGAAGTTATGGGCCCCTTGATGACAGGAACTATATATTCTCAATGCCTAACATAGAACCTGGCACAGAAAACATGCACATCAGTGATTGTCCAATGAACACCTGGATTCAAGTCATGATAGCGGTGGATAAAAAAAATGTCCTCTCAAACCCAGGATTATGCAGTATGTAACCACAGGAGACTCTTTTCAACCCAACCCAGCCTTTCTTCTTGGAATAAGAAAGTATGCCACATGCAGCAAGCTCTGCCCTCCTCTAAACAGCATTGCTTCACTGCTCACTCTCTTCTGTGCTCCTGATCGTATCACACATATCTCCATCATGGGAGCATTGTTGTGTTTGGCTTCTATGTCAGTCTCTCATATTTAATTGCAACACTGTAGAAAACAGGTATGGGTGTTATCTGTCTTTGTGCCCTCAGCACCTTGTATAAAATCTAACACCTGCTAGATGATTAATAAATGTTGGTTGAATTAGTTAAATAAATTAAATGTGAATGACTCAATAGGCAAACATGTCATATTGCTTTGCTTTTCATGTGGGGATCCTGAAGAAGAACATAATCAGAACTTCTCACCCAATACTTACTGTACGGTAAATCCACTCAAATGGATTTCAGGTAGGTCAACAGTCCAGTTATCAGGGCCATCAGGAGGCTGTGCATCCAGGGGTGGCCTCTGTCGGAGAATCTGCTCTTTCCCTTGCAAATGTCTGCACGCATATCATTATCTATGTCTGCCATTACCCAAGGACAAGGTCAGAAACTCCTGAAGGAGGCTTTTTTTCCTCAAGATTGCTAACTGAAAATGAACTTACTGTTATTTCTTCCCAGATGCAAACTCTTTCCACACACTGGCTTCTGCGCTATGCAAAACATGATGTATTAAAACTACAGCTTGTCCTGGTTACACAAGTGCCCTCTCCAGTCAGTGAGCCACTGCCTAGAGAAAAAACTCACATCTTTACATAAGGAGAAAAAAGAAGCATCACACAACTTCCAGTTCTTGGTCTAGCAAGTAGCTCTCTTAAGAACCTAAAACTGACTTCTGAATGTAAAGCAAATACTATGACATTCGTTCTGAATTATTGCCACAATGAAATGGTTGGAGAAAGTCTGTATCATAAAAAGTTTTACTGTTCTTCTTGAAGGATGACTTTCTTTCAAGCTGAAAACAACAACATCATTGACAAGTTTTACTTCTCAGAATATTCCAAATCCTGAGACTTCTGCATAATTCATAGCAAGCCAGCAGACAGACATGTTTGGAGTCTCAGTTTTCTCATGTGCCTAATAGAAGGTGGTTGCAAAGACTGTAATATGCAAGAAAATTTTGAGAAAGTATCCAGGAGTGTTTGGTCTAGACTTTCCCTAAAACATCCATGGGCAGCAAAGTGCCTTGTAAAAAGTAGGTGCTCTGAATGGTTGGTTGGATGGACAGATGGATAGATGGATGGATGGGTGGGTGGGTGGATGGATGGATGGATGGATGGATGGATGGATGGATGGATGGTTGGATGGTTGGATGGTTGGGTAGATGGATGTGTGCATGATGGATGGATGGATGGATGGATGGTTGGATGGATGGATGGATGGTTGGGTAGATGGATGTGTGCATGATGGATGGATGGATGGATGGATGGTTGGATGGATGGATGAATGGATGGATGGATGGATGGATTTGTATCCTCTGATTCTCATTGTGTTTCTGCTCTCCTTTCCAGTGTTGAACAAGTCCCCTTGACCTTCCTTCAGATGGCACAATAGAATCCAAGCTGAGCAGCCTTTAACATTGATCTCAGTCCCATCTTAAGGGCAGCCTACTCATTACAGCTGGCCACCTGATGCTTCCCAGACCCTTGGGAGGCTGGAGTGACATCTGGAAAGCACTTTAAAGATCTTGCATTTGGGTCCTTTTCACTGGAACAGTAGAGAAAATATGTATTGTGAATCACAGACATTGATGTTAGCTGCAAAATTTCTCAGTGGAGGCTCAGGCAATTATGAGAGTCTTTAGTGCGACAGATCCTAATGAGCTGAAGAGCTAGTGAATTTCCAAGGGTGAAGACAGATTTTGAAGAAAGAATCTGATACTCCAAAGAATTCTGCTGCGGTCTCGTGACGCTAATGCTACTCTGTCTTCCTTGCCAAACACTTGGTTTGACAGCTGCATTTCTCAAGATGCTTTATCATACAACTGTGTTCACACTCAACATTTCTTTTTATCCTGTGTGTAACAATCTCATGAGAAAGCAATTACTATTCAGGCTCATTGTCTTCAAGGTGACTATTACTCTTCACAAATTCCTTTGATTTGATAAGCTGTGTTTCTTCCCTTCATCCCACAATGATTTTCAGCAAGTCTCTTCCAGGTTAGCAGTTATACAGATGCCTGGGGCCATCCCCCCATAACTCTGTGATAAACAGTTTCATTCTCCAAAATGCCACTTGCTGTTCTGACACCTTTAAAATGACAATTACACTATGCAGTCCTCTCTTTATACCTTTCTTTATAATTATGATTTCAAAAGTGGTGGAGATGCATATTTCTTACTTTTGAAACAAATCACAGCTTAATTTATACTCAATGCTCTTGCCTGACATGGAGCAGAAGTGAGTGAATAGGGTGCAAGGACATCGCAGATTGGAAAGACACATGTGGGTGGGAACAGAAAGACAGCCATTGAAAAGCTTGGTTATTATAGGGAAACACCAGAAAGTACAAAATAGCCAACATGGGAAATCATAGTATTTTCTTGCTACTTATACTTTCAATTTCTGTTCCCTCCTTTGTTTCTCGCATAAGCTTTGGAAAGGGCAATACAGATATTTTTCTTTGTCACCCCTTCCTCCTATCATGACTTGAATTTGCTAATAAAACAAGAATCATTTTAGGTCCAAAGGGAAAATTTTCATTACTAAATATAAGTGGTCCCAACATGTAAGAGAGCCTTATCACTAATCATCAGAGAAATGCAAATTAAAACCACAGTAAGATATCACCTTCACCTGTTAGAATGGCTATTATCAAAAAGATAAAAGATAAATGTTGGTAAAGATGTGGAATAAAGGGGACGCTTGTGCACTGTTGGTGGGAACGTAAATTAACATACCATTATGGAAAAGAGTGCGGAAGTTCCACAAAAAAGTTAAAAATAGAATTATCTTATGATCCAACAATCCCTGTACTAGGTGTATATCCAGAGGAAATGAAATCAAGATCCCTAAGAGATATCTGCACCTCCACGTTTATTGCAGCGTTATTCACAATAGCCAAGAAATGGAATCAACTGAAATGTCCATCGACAGATGAATGGATAAAGATAATGTGAGATGCATGCGTGTGTGTGTGTGCGTGTGCGTGTGTGTGTGTGATCCCATTGGAATACTATTCAGACTTAAAATAGAAGGCAATCTTGTCATCTGGAACAACATGAATGAATCTGAAGAACATTATGTTTAGTAAAATAAGCCAGGTTCAGAAAGACAAATACCTCATGATCTCACTTATACATGGACAGACATGGTTGGGGAGATGTTAGTCAAAGACACAAAATTTTACTTAGATAGAAGGAATAAGTTCAAGAGATTCATTGTACAACATGGTGACTATAGTTAGTAACAATGTATTGTACACTTAAAAGTTGCTAAGAGAGTAGATTTTAAGTGTTCTCACCACAAAAAATGTTAAGTATGTGAGGTATTGCATAGGCTAATTAGTTACATTTAGCCATTTCACAATGTATACATATTTCAAAACAACATATTGCAATGAATATATACAATTTTATTTGTCAATAAAAAATAAATTAAAAATAAAAGCGAGCAGCCTTGATGGGAAGTGATCCCAGTTGAACCCTCCTCACATGCACTTGTAGTAAAATTATTTATTTATGGAAACTGGGCATCATTGTTGTGAAAGACTCTTTGGTGGCAAACGTCACACATCGGCCTGCACATTAGTACTGCTGTCTGGGAAAATAAAATGTTCCAGGATTATAAAGAATAGGCAAAACAATCATGGAGTTTGTCTTAGTTTGGGTTCTCCTAGGAGCGGACTTGGAGACAAAGATATGATAGCAAGTAGCTTATTTAAATGACGATCTCTGGAAGCATCACTAGAAATGTGGGGAAATGAGTTAGGAAAGGGAAGGAAACCAAGAACTGGTGTGTCATGGAGCAGGTTCTCACCATGGGCAATGGAGTCCACCCCACAGTGGTGCTCTGGGAGATGGACGAGATCACACCTCAGCTCCATCCCAAACAGGGGTGAGGGACCTGGGGTCTTTATCCACCAACCCTACCAGCCATTGGTTGGGGGCTACTTTCAGGGGGCACAGAATACCCTGTTCTTCCAGCCTTCCTGACTGCCATTCAGGGAGCCAAAGAAAGCCCTGGCAGAATCCCAGGCACAGGTGTATGGAAATGGAAGCCAGGCGGTCAACGTGCACCAGGGTAAGAATGTAGAGAAGTTGCTGGTAGAGCACCCACAAGGTTGGCTACAATGATGGTGGGTACGAAAGCTGCTGAAAAGAAATCTCCCACCGGAAGTGCGAGGACAGGCATCCTCCTTCTCTATCAAGTTAAACAATAAAATAACTTAGTACAAATGAGACAAGAGTGAAGTCAAAGACAGTTCATTTTGCTATTTTAGTACACTGTTTAAATGTCCCATACATTGCAACATTGGAGCATTCAACCCCTCTCCAAGACTACCCAAGAAACCCATACAGGGCAAACTCTGATGAATGTTTCCCAATTTATTATTATTATTATATTATTATTTCCTTCCTTCCTTCCATCCTTCCTTCCTTCCTTCCTTCCTTGCTCTTATTCTTTCTTTAACATGGTAACATTATGGATGTCAGAAAAGAGACTGATAATATTTTGAAAAGCATTGATCATATATGGGATTTTGTAAAACTGTCCATTATTGAATTTTTTCTGTGACTTTGCTTGACCCCCTTTTCAATTCATTGAGTATACGCTCACTATTAATAACCTGAAATAATTTGGCTGTTTCTTAATAATCATCACTGATATCTGTGAGATATGTATTCTAAGTCCATTTGAGGGATGAATTGATTCTCTAAGGAAGCTATGAGATCGAGACCAACATTACTCTCATTTTGTAGATGAGGAATTAAGGCAAGATAAATGCTCACATACACCCCACGCTCACAGAGCTACTGCATAACAGAGCTGGGTTCTAAAGTCAGGTCATCTCTACCTAAAGTTCATTTCTCAACTACCCCACTCTGCTTCCTAATGATGACCAAGCAACTTTATGAAACCATCAGTGTGTGTAATTTGTTGTAGACATAAAATCCTTGAAGGACATATGATTTGATTTTAGGTACCAAGTGGCTTCAAAGAATTACACTTGCTCACATCAGCATCTGCTTTTCGGTGTTGGATTTCTTTGCCCTCTTCCTCTTTCTGCCACAATATCGGGCCACCCTCCTTACAGACTAAATATTGAGAAAGTCCCATTGGGTAGAATTTTGTGTTCAATAAATAATCACAATTTCATTTCACAAAGAGGAATGAGTATGATATTTGTATCAACTGTTGTGGATTTTCTGAAGACATTTTTCTTTTAATTTTCATGTTCACTTCTAGCGGAGTCCGATAACTGAATAAGTTCCTGAATGACATAGGGAAAGGAGGGGTCTGAAATTAGGGCTCATGCAAATTTAATTTGAGCAGAGATCCAAATCTAATAGCAATTTTGAAAAAATTAGGAAATTTATCTTACCAGAAAATATACTAGATGTAGCCAGAGGTTCTTCCTTTCATTCGCTACCATATCCACAATGTTTAGAGTAGGGCCTGGCTCTTAGTATGAAGTCAAGAAATAATTTCATCAAATATTTTATTTTTAGCCCTGTGTTAGTTTTACAGAAAAGCTACGGAAAGGGCACAGGGAGTTTCCATACCCCTGCCCCCAGAGCCCCCCACCAGCACGTCTTACACTAGGATGGCACATTTGTTATGACTAATGAATTACAGTAAGCCAATATTGATACATTTTTATCAACTAAAGTCCATAATTTATTCAGCTTTCATGTTCCAGAATCCCATGTAGGAAATCACATGGCATTTAGTGGGAATATCTTTCCAGGCTTTGCTAGCTGTGACAGTCTCCCAGACTTTCCTTGTTTTTGATGACCTTGACAATTTTGAGAAGTACTGGTCAAGTATTTTGTAGAATGTCCCTCAGCTGTAATTTTTCTAATTTTTTTTCCATGATTAGACTGAGATTATGTGCTTTTGAGAGAAAGATCTAAGAGGTAATCTTCTATGGTTATCCCACCCTATAAAGAGTAAATAGCAGCAAGATGACTTGTTATTGTTGATTTGACCTTGATCACCTGGCTGAGGTCATGCTTGTCAAGTTTCTCCTCTACAGAATTCATCTTTTCCTCTTTCCCTAACTGTACTCATTAGAAGAAAATCACTACACCCAGCCCACATCCAAGTGATAGGGAACTGTGCCCACAGCCTTAAGGATAAAATATCTACAGAAATCATTTGTAAATCTTCTGCGTAGATTCATCTTTTTCCCCCGTGTAGTTATATCAAGAATGATTCATGGATATTTGTCGGACACTTTTGTTTATAATACAATACTACTTTATTTTGTTCCAGTCTTTGCAGGCCTTACCATGGGAGACTCTTTCATTTGGCTCCCTTCTCCCTTTGTCACATCCCTATCATTGTGGGATTTTCATTTTTTGTTGTTTCTGCCGTAGCTCATTTTCTGGCACTACAAGATGTTCCAGGCTCCTCTTGCATATTTTTTTTCCCAGTTCTAGAATCAGACATTTTTTCCAAGGAGGTTTGGTCTCTTTCATGAGAGAATGGTATTAGAAAACAACGTCTGGGCACTAGGTGTGTTTGTTGCTACTGGAGTATCACTACTTCTGGGTCATCATAGCTGACACAGCAAGAAAAAGCATGTATATGCTAACTTGTATACAGTCATGCAACTCTAAATAGGTCTGTATGTAA